>NW_027254880.1:0-79761 GCF_044704955.1 Pristiophorus japonicus
GGAGAGAGGGGGAGAGGAGAGGGAGGGAGGGGGAGAGGAGAGGGAGGGAGGGGGAGAGGAGAGGAAGGGAGGGAGGGGAGAGGAGAGGGAGGGAGGGGAGAGGAGAGAAAGGGAGGAGAGCAGAGGGAGGGAGGGAGGGGGAAGAGCAGTGGGAGGGAGGGGGAAGAGGAGGGTGGGGAAAGGAGAGGGAGGGGGGGTGGGGAGGAGAGGAGAGGGAGGGAGGGGGAGAGGAGAGGGAGGGAGGGGGAGAGGAGAGGGAGGGAGGGGGAGAGGAGAGGGAGGGAGGGGGAGAGGAGAGGGAGGGAGGGGGAGAGGAGAGGGAGGGAGGGGGAGAGGAGAGGGAGGGAGGGGGAGAGGAGAGGGAGGGAGGGGGAGAGGAGAGGGAGGGAGGGAGGAGAGGAGAGGGAGGGAGGGGGAGAGGAGAGGGAGGGAGGGGGAGAGGAGAGGGAGGGAGGGAGAAGAGCAGTGGGAGGGAGGGGGAAGAGGAGAGGGTGGGGAAAGGTGAGCGAGGGGGGGTGGGGAGGAGAGGGGGGGGCGGGGGGGGAAGAGGAGAGGAAGCGGGAACTGAATGGGGGGGGGGGTGGGGGGGGGAGAACCGGAGGGTGCGGGAGCTGAACAGGGCGGGTGTGGGAGCCAGACCAGGAGCTCGAGGAGGGAGGTCCAGTCCAATCTTCGCCGCCTCAGTGAGCCCATTCAGCCAGAGCTAGGGGCGGCGTGCTTCGGGCCCCTCCCGCATAGCCTTGGGCGCCTAGAGCTACTGCACATGCACGCGCACTTTAGTGCGCATGTGCAGAGGTCCCGGCAGTGTTTTCAGCGCCGGGACCTGGCTCTGCCCCCAACAGCTTGTGAAGGGCCTGGAACGTTCCAGCAGTGGGGAGAATATCGAGGTAAGTTTTAGGCGCGGTTTTGAGCACTGAAATCAGGCGTGGCTTGCGGGGCTGCGCTGTTCTAGGTGCGGCCCGAAACTTGACCCCATAAACTCTACTGCTATTTAAAGTAACTGTCTCCAAATGCAACATCTTCAGTTTTGCATACACACCCACCTTGCATGATCTTAGCAGCAGCTTGCTTGTAACGGGTGGTGTGTAGTATCCATCAAAGAGTGAATAATCGTCAGGAGCCAGATGTTGCTGCTTTTCCTTCAGCTTTCCTTTATAATTCATGCTGTAAAAATCATCATCATATCTCGCAAAGCTAAAAATGCCCATCCCTGTAAAAGATGCATAAAAGGGAAATAGTTTAAACCATCATACTTCAGCATTTCTTCAACTGGCCTGTAGAAGTAAATCAAATGTTTTAGAAGAAAATCGCATCTACAATTAGCTAACTCGTCTGTTGAAAATCTGTTATGGTAAACAATATATAAACATTCCATTGTTGCATTCAATAAATTGCATTTTATTTCTGAAGCAAGAAATGCTCCTAATTTAGAAGTATAAATATTGAAAAATGTTCACGTCATTTAGGAGATCAAAAGAAATTTACTCACTTTCCACATAGTAGCAAAAATGTCACAATTCCCAGCTGTAGTGAACAGAAACTGGATGCTGCAGTTCATTAGAATTGTATTCAACTGCTGGCTGGAATTTAGCTCTTTCCCAATTTCATTCAAATTGGTGGAAAGTGCCTTACTTTAAAAAAAAATGCTCCACTTCTTAACTTACCGACCCAATCGGCATAGAACCACAAATAATTGAGATAAGCAATTTTAATGACAACCAGTCACATGTGGAAAATGTGCTGGCAAAAACTACTGATTGGCAGCTTTATTCATGGAAATAAAACAGACAGCACTGCCAGCTCTCTACAAGAGCACAGTAGGCTGATATCAGTCTCAGATTTCCAGCAAAGCACTTCTTCCCTCTGACTTAGATTTTACAGATTTCTGAGGCAATTCTCAAATGGAGAGATGGAGCAGTAGGCAAGTGTCAGCCTCCTCTACTCCTAAGAGAACATACAATATGAAACTGATTGTTTAATTCCTCAGTGGCAAATTAGTTGTTCCACTAACAGCTTTTTCCACAGGTGAGCCTTTCATTAATAGCACTCAGTTACTTTGTTCTGGCTCTGTCAAAAGTTATTCAAAGGGCCAGGACAAGAAACAGAAATATACTCATGTACTGTAAAGGTTGTTTGACGTTTGATGGATTGTTAAGAACACAAAGCTGATGATCATATAAATGAACCACCTTTACAGGAAGATCTGAGGGTCACTACAAAAATTTAAATATGAACAAAAACAAAAAGAGCAGGGGGAGGAGAATGTACTTCCTGCGATTCTTTACCTTCTGTGAGGGACGCCTGCCCAAACACAAAATTCCAAGAATCTTCTGGATAAAGGTCAATCGTTGTAATTCCAACAATACAGAAAGCATCCTTGGGCTTTTTCTTCTTCAGGTATTTAAGAATACCACCTATGCAAAAAGCAAGAAATTGCAAATGACAAGCTTGAAGAAACATTACTACCTACAAATATATTCAAAAGTAGATACAACCAGAAAATTAAGCACAAGTTTATCCATAGGAAACAAATCTTCAGTTGCTTCCCCATTAAAACAGAACACACGGGAAAAATAATTCCAGCCCCACTTGATTGCAGGCACAAAGTGGTGGTGCAGAAGCATAGAGGGAAACATTTTCAGCCTCTTCCAGGAATAATTTTCAAAGACCAGTATATCCTTCCTAAGTAGAGTGCCTAAAACTGAACATAATATTCCAAATAGTCAGATTAGTCCTCTGAACACAGAAATTACAGAAGCAACTCTTTGCTTTCCCATTCTTGTGAAGTCCAACATGGCATCAGCTTTTTTAATCACTTTTTGCACCTATGAGCTAACTTAATTACTTCAGAAGCTGGACTCCTAAATTATTTTGTTCATACATCATCATCATCATTCCTCATTGGATTTTACTCCCATCCGCAATTCTTAAATCCAAAGCTATGTTTGCAACATTAAACTGCATCTTCCATTTTGCTTGATTTTTTTGCCATTTTGCAATTTTCTGCTCTCTTCTTCACAATATACATTAATGATTTGGACAAAGGAGTTGAATGTAATATCTCCAAGTTTGCAGATGACACTAAGCTGGTTGACAGTGTGAGCTGTGAGGAGGATGCTAAGAGGCTGCAGGGTGACTTGGACAGGTTAGGTGAGTGGGCAAATGCATGGCAGATGCAATATAAATGTAGATAAATGTGAGGTTATCCACTTTGCTGGCAAAAACAGGAAGGCAGAATATTATCTGAATGGTGACAGATTAGGAAAAGGGGAGGTGCAACGAGACCTGGGTGTCATGGTACATCAGTCATTGAAAGTTGGCATGCAGGTACAGTAGGCGGTAAAGAAGGCAAATAGCATGTTGGCCTTCATAGCTAGGGGTTTTGAGTATAGGAGCAGGGAGGTCTTACTGCAGTTGTACAGGGCCTTGGTGAGGCCACACCTTGAATATTGTGTACAGTTTTGGTCTCCTAATCTGAGGAAGGACATTCTTGCTATTGAGGGAATGCAACGAAGGTTCACCAGACTGATTCCCGGGATGGCAGGACTGACTGGATCGACTAGGCTTATTTTCACTGGAATTTAGATGAATGAGAGGGGATCTCATAGAAACATATAAAATTCTGACAGGATTGGACAGGTTAGATGCAGGAAGAATGATCCTGATGTTCGGTAAGTCCAGAACCAGGAGTCACAGTCTAAGGAGAAGGGGTAAGCCATTTAGGACCGAGATGAGGAGAAACTTCTTCACTCAAGAGAATTGTGAACCTGTGGAATTCTCTACCACAGAAAATTGTTGAAGCCTGTTCGTTAGGTATATTCAAAAGGGAGTTAGATGTGGCCCTTACATCTAAAGGAATCAAGGGGTATGGAGAGAAAGCAGGAATGGGGTACTGAGGTTGCATGATCAGCCATGATTCTATTGAATGGTGGTGCCGGCTTGAAGGGCCGAATGGCCTACTCCTGCACCTATTTTCTATGTTTCTATATATATCCCGGTCAGCTATGGCTCAGTGGATAGCACTCTTGCCTCTGAGTCAGAAGGTTGTGAGTTCAAGTCCCACTCCACCACATAAATCTAGGCTGACACTCCAGGTCAGTGCTGAGGGAGTGCTGCACTGTCAGAGGTACCATCTTTCAGATGAGAGATTAAACTGAGGTCCCATCTGCCCTCTCAGGTGAACATAAAAGATCCCATGGCACTATTTTGAAGAAGAGCAGGGGAGTTATCCAATATTTATCCTTCAATCAACACAACAAATACAGATTATCTGGTCATTATCACATTGCTGTTTGTGGGAGCTTGCTGTGCACAAGGTTTCCCACATTACAACAATGACTACACTCCAAAAGTACTTCATTGGCTGTAAAGCCCTTTGAGACATCCGGTGGTTGTGAAAGGCACTATATAAATGCAAGTCTGTCTTTCTTATATTAGATTCATCTGCAAACTTTGATATATGCCCTTTATTCCCAATTCCAGGATATTTATAATAAGATGAAAAGCTAGGGTCTCGGCATCAATATCTGGGAAAACAGCATGTGTCGCTGTTCAGGAATCTGAGACGGTGCATTTTATCCCGTTCTCTGTTTCTTACCATCCAGTTTCCTATTTATGCCACCACATTCCCTCCAACTCCAATTTTCAAATTATTGTCCCAGTTCAAAAGTCTGGTTCCATCACAATTTTAATATTCCACTTCTGACATACGAACATAAGAAATTGATGTGTAGGAAAAGATCAGCTTGTCCATCAAGCCTGCCCCACACCATGGTAGCTGCAGCATCATGACTTAACATTTCTTTCCTCCCCCTTTTCAGTATGTAATTGTTAAGAAACTTTATTAAGAAGGTTCAGTATTTGGATACATTTATGCAATGCAATTGTGACTAATTATCGGGATGAGAAATCAGAAATATCAGGGATAATTGTCCTAAGCCACTCTCAATTACCAAGCAGTAATGGGCAAAATTCTGGGAGCTGACTTGCCCCTCATCCAAAGATTGATATGCTTCCACAGTAGGCTTAGAAGATGGGAAAAAATTATTACTCATGGTATATTTTTTTTAAATGTTATTTTATACATTAGAAATACACATTTTGAAAACCCTCAGTTCAGCTGGTTCCATCTGTCTGTATGCTATCTCCAGGGCAGGCACAATGTCACACAGTGGCTATATTCATTTCTTCTTGTTTTGTTTGAAGAACCTGAACTTGATATACTGTTAACAGTATAACAATGTGATAACTAGCAAGTAATTCGTAATGCATGCAACCCTTTAAACAAAATATTTGAGAATTGTTTTACTGAGGAGTAGTACCTGCATGAATCTGCAGATTGTGTGAATACGTATTAATACGGAACATAGAACCGGTGTGGGAAACTGGAACGGGATCCTGGAATTTGACCTGCACACCATAGAAAAATGCCTCACAGTATTCCTTTAACCAGTGTATGTATGACTTAGTAGTTGCCTCCGAGTCACCAAATGAACCTGAACACAGAAAATACAACATATATAGTAAGCAAAAAAAGTATCCAGAGTTTTAAACAATTTAATTTAATTAAGACAATTTAATTTACCAGCTAGCCAACATTAATTGAAAGCTGATTTTATTATAAAAATGAAATCATAAATCATTCATACAATTTCACAAAAATAAGTCACAGGCTGTGGCTAAAAGCTAAAAATAATTTAAATATAATATTGATGCACATGTTTCTTTGCAAAAATGGTAAGATCTTGTAAAAGTTGATTGACAACATTTGTATGTTTGTAGATGGGACTGTGAGGTAGAATAATTGTTACAACTAAATTGCAAGCAGTTATCATAACTATACTGTAGCCGTAACTACATTCAAAGTAGATTAATTTAATTATGCTACAGTTTTTACCCTTTTCTGACAATGATAATAGCCAAGGCTCACTGTAATCCATCTTCTCATTTACCAATGCTTACATCCTTGAATTGTTAGGCTGAACACCAATGAATTTAGATATATGGGTCGATAACCCTTCGGACAAGGGGTCATCGACACGAAACGTTAACTCTGCTTCTTCCCCTCCACAGATGCTGCCTGACCTGCTGAGATTGCCAGCATTTTCTGTTTTTATTCACTAGATTGATCCCTGGGATGAGAGGGTTGTCCTACGAGGAGAGATTGAGATTGAAATAGCAGCGCATTTGGAAAGCAGTGACAGGATTGGTCCAAGTCAGCATGGATTTATGAAAGGGGAAATCTTGCTTGACAAATCTTCTGGAATTTTTTGAGGATGTAACTAGTAGAGTGGACAAGGGAGAACCAGTGGATGTGGTGTACTTGGACTTTCAAAAGGCCTTTGACAAGGTCCCACACAAGAGATTGGTGTGCAAAATCAAAGCACATGGTATTGGGGGTAATGTATTGATGTGGATAGAGAACTGGTTGGCAGACAGGAAGTAGATAGTCGGGATAAACGGGTCCTTTTCAGAATGGCAGGCAGTGACTAGTGGAGTGCCGCAGGGCTCAGTGCTGGGACCCCAGCTCTTTACAATATACATCAATGATTTGGATGAAGGAATTGAGTGTAATATCTCCAAGGTTGCAGATGACACTAAACTGGGTGGCGGTGTGAGCAGTGAGGGGGACGCTAAGAGGCTGCAGGGCGACTTGGACAGGTTAGGTGCGTGGGCAAATGCATGGCAGGTGCAGTATAATGTGGATAAATGTGAGGTTATCCACTTTGGGGGTAAAAACACGAAGACAGAATATTATCTGAATGGCGGCAGATTAGGAAACGGGGAGATGCAACTAGACCTAGGTGTCATGGTTCATCAGTCATTGAAAGTTGGCATACAGGTACAGCAGGCGGTGAAGAAGGCAAATGGTATGTTGGCCTTCATCGTTAGGGGATTTGAGTATAGGAGCAGGGAGGTCTTACTGCAGTTGTACAGGGCCTTGGTGAGGCCCCACCTGGAATATTGTGTTCAGTTTTGGTCTCCTAATCTGAGGAAGGACGTTCTTGCTATTGAGGGAGTGCAGCGAAGGTTCACCAGACTGATTCCCGGGATGGCTGGACTGACATATATGAGGAGAGACTGGATCAACTGGGCCTTTATACATTGGAGTTTAGAAGGATGAGAGGGGATCTCATAGAAACATGTAAGATTCTGACAGGACGTGACAGGTTAGATGCGGGTAGAATGTTCCCGATGTTGGGGAAGTCCAGAACCAGGGGACAGTGTCTTAGGATAAGGGGTAGGCCATTTAGGGCGGAGATGAGGAGAAACTTCTTCACTCAGAGAGTTGTTAACCTGTGGAATTCCCTGCCGCAGAGAGTTGTTGATGCCAGTTCATTGGATATATTCAAGAGGGAGTTAGATATGGCCCTTACGGTTAAGGGGATCAAGGGGTATGGAGAGAAAGCAGGCAAGGGGTACTGAGTGAATGATCAGCCATGATCTTATTGAATGGTGGTGCAGGCTCGAAGGGCCGAATGGCCGATCCTGCACCTATTTTCTACGTTTCTATGATTGGGTCTATACTCTCGAGTTCAGAAGAATGAGACGTGATCTCATTGAAACATAAAAAGATTCTGAAGGGGATTCTGGAGAGGTTGTTTCCCCCGGCTGGAGAGTATGCAACTAGTGGACATAATGCTAGGATAAGTGATCTGCCATTTAAGACTGAGATGAAGAGGAATTTCTTCACTCAATCGAGTCGCGAATCATTGGAATTCTCGACCCCAAAGGCCTGTAGATGCGGAGTCATTGAGTATATGCAAGGCTGAGGTAAATAGATTTTTGAACTCTAGGGAAATCAAGGGATATGGGGATCGGGCAGGAAAGTGAAGTTGAGATCGAAGATCAGCCATGATCTTATTGAATGGTGGAGCAGGCTCAATGGGCCGTATGGCCATTTCCTGCTTCTAATTCTTATGTTGTGCCTCACTATTGTGAACAGAGCAAAATCTGTATTGAAGGTCTTGAATAAGGAGTAGCAAGAACAGTTTCAACAAAACATTCCAAGATTTTTTTAAATGGAAGATTGGAATAAATGGTAATTGCAAATCATTGAGAGGTGTTGATGATGTCAGTGAGCAGGAGGCTGAGGAGGGAAAGTAAGATGGTCAGGAAAGGGAACAAGGGAACAGGTGGGGCCTTTCCAGAATTCAGTTACGGTAGTGGAGGGCAACGGGGAGAAGCTGTGCAGCATGCAGATCCTTGATTTTGGACACAAAGAAGTCCTTGAATTAATTAGAAAATGAATTCCTTTTTAAGGAATAGATAGACAATCTCGTTATTCAAAAATCTAAATGAAATAGTTTTATAGCATCATACCAATGATCTGGATGTAAATAATGTTTTTCCCAGGAACTGGAGCCTTCCTATCCGGGTTGTTGTAAAATGTGTAGAAATCTTGCTTTGGTTCAGGGTGGCTGAGGATCCAGTCAGACTTCAAATGCAACTGAATAGGTTTGAAAAGGATGCTATCAGGCCGAAATGCTTCTTCTAGGAGTCGTTTCACCCTTGGACTGAATTTCTGATACAGTTCAATTAGGGTTTTATGGTTAGATATCAAGGCTGTCCTCAGCGCCTCCTCACTGTGTCTGACAGTCTCCATCAGAAAAAACAAATAAAAGTCACTAGAAACAAAATAAATTAAAACTCTGTTAATTTCATTGAACTAGTTTGGTTCTGTTTCTTTCGCCTTCATGCAAACTTTTAACAGACAACATTGCATTGAACTTCTGCACTGTTTCCAAAATCAAACATGTTTTGTAATCCACTTACTTAATCTGTCAATGTCTCTTTGCAACTTTCTGCTCCCAGCTACACTACTTACTGTGCCATTGGTGTCAGCAGCAAACTTGGATATATGGCTCTATATTTCTTCATTTATAAAACTGAGGCCTCGGTACAAATCCCTGGGAGACACTAGTCACATCCTGCCAACTGGAGTACATGCTCATTATCCTTAATGTCTGTCTCCTACCTCCTAACCAATTCCCTACCAAAAAGGTTGCCTCCAATTCCATTCACTTCCATTTTTGCTCAGTCTCTTGTGTGAATGCCTTCTGGAAGTCCATACAAATAACATCCATAGACACTCCCCTATCTACCACGTTAGTGACTTGGTTAAAAAATTTCAGCTAAGACCTTGTCCAGCCAGATCTGTTGATCGATGGCTAAACTAATTGCAAACCAGATATACTCACCCCTTAAAGTTGAGGAATTGAAGATGGGAGCCAAACCAGGGGAACAATCAAGGAGGGAGAGAGTATGTTTTTTTTCTGGAAACTAGGGCATCAAAGGTTCTGGTGAAGGAGTGGTTGAGCAGATCGACAGCTGCAGGTATCATGGCATTAAGAACATGAATTAGGAGCATGAGTGGGCCATATGGCCCTATGAGCTATTCAATAAGATCATGGCTGATCTTCGACCTCAACCCAACTTTCCCGCCCGATCCCCAAATCCCTTAATTTCTCTAGAGTCCAAAAAAATCAATCTATGGCAAATGGAGAACCAACGGCTAGATAGTTGGGATTTTCAAAATGAAGTTGAACTCCTCATCCTCAGTGATTTCAATCTCCAACTCAACCCACAATGCCCTCTCTCCTCTGATTTCATTGCCCTCCTGTCTTCCCTTACCCTCTCTCTTTATATATACTCCACTACCCATATTCATGGCTGCACACTCAACCGTGCCATCTCACAAAGCCTCACTTGCCTCATTTCCTCGATCATCTGACCACATCTTGCATCCCTCACCACACACATCTATCTACCCCCTTCCAAACCCACTCCCTTTCCTATGCTTTTCTTTCTCTCTATCTGGCTCCTTCTCTAGTAGCGGGCTTAATACCAACATCTATCAGAAGCCCACCAACTTTTTCAAATATTTGGACCGTGTTTCATCCTTTCTGCAAAGGCGCCAGCCTCAATTTCTCCACTTTAGCTGCTGTTCCACACCAGATCTTTGGAAGATCCCCCCTTTACCTCTAACAAGATTTTTCGATTTGCAATCAACAACGCTCTCAACCACATCTGCCCCATTGTATGATACTCCACTCTTGCCCCTCTCATGAAAACAGAGCCCCTTTTGACCACACTTCATCCTATTAGTATCTGCATCCAGCAATCACTGTCCACTATTTACAGTGCAGTCACACCACATCGCAAATCTTAATCTTACTATTCCCGCCATGAAAATGTTGTTCTGTCAATCATCACCATTCTTTCTGGATGCTCTTCCTCAAGCATTCTCTCCTGCAACCAAAGGAATACCTGTCCAAGCCTTTGCCGAGGGTTTCAAACACTCTATCCATGTAAAACAGTGATTTAAATATGCTTCCTCTAATCTAGTATACTATACTCATTGCTTCATGGTAGTTTCTTCGGTATTGAGGACACCAAACACAAATTGTGTGATTGATCTGTTGAACACCCATTTTCCAGACAGGTTCTTCCACTCACGTTTCATTTTACTCCATTCCTTATTGAGGTTGTTGTACTCGCATTTTGTCTTTTTCACTCCCACTCACAGTCTCAGACATTGGCATATCATTTAGCATTTTTCATCTCTTTCCAGCTTTTAAACAAAAGAATTCCTTGCTATGAAATCTGTGTTCGTCTTTGCCTGCAGTTTTCCTCTTCCCTCACTGTTTGAATCATTCCTAGAGGATACTTGCATATTTTCTCTTACTAATTCTTATCAAGATTTTCAGATGATGACAAGCCACCATTTTCTGTATTTATTGCTACGCCTGCCTGGAGTTGTTTAAGTACCGTGGTAGCATCATTTCCACAGACAGCTTTCCTGTGATTTCAGACTTAGAGATAAAGTTTACTGTATAATAAACACGGTTTAAAATAATCAATGCCGCTTCTCCATCAAAATAAATGAATGCCGAGTAATAAAATGACTGGGAGTTGCTGATTTTGGAGGGTTTTCCACTCAATTGAACATTGGGAAGACCGAAGCCACTGTTTTCGGTCCCTGCCACAAACTCCGTTCCCTAGTCACTGACTCCATCCTGCTCTCTAACTCCTGTCTGGGGCTAAACTACACTGTTCGCAACCTTGATGTCATATTTGATCCCGAAATTAGCTTTCAACCACATATCCGCAGCATAACTAAGATCGCCTATTTCCACCTACGTAACATCGTTCACCTCCGCCCTTGCCTCAGCTCATGCGCTGCTGAAGATCTCATCCATCATTTTGTTACCTCGAGACTTTACTATTCCAACGTACTTTTGGCTGGCCTCCCACATTCTACCCTACCTAAACTGGAGGTGATCCAAAACTCAGCTGCCCGTGTCCTAACTCGCACCAAGTCCCACTCACCCATCACCCCAGTACTCAGTGACCTACATTGGCTTCCGGTTAAGCAACACCTCGATTTGAAAATGCTCATCATTATTTTTAAATCCTCCATGGCCTTACCCCTCCCTTATCTCATAATACTCCTGTGAAGCGCCTTGGGATGTTTCACTATGTTCCACTGAGAGGTGAGTAACTCACAAGCAATAGGAATTCAGAAAGAGAGCCAGTACACCACAACAATGTAGTCTTTCTTGCTGTATCGCATTACATTTGTTACCTCAGCTAAAGGTTCAAAACAAACTGTAACATTTATAACTTAACTATCTAAGTTTAAAATAATTCAATAACCTTTACGAGGCATAAACAAGAAGATTTTTAAGAACATAAAAAATAGAAGCAGGAGTAGGCCATAAGATCATGGCTGATCTGATTATGGACTCAGCTCCACTTCCTTGTCCGCTCCCCATAACCCTTTACTCCCTTATCGCTCCCAGTAATCTTATTACTCGGCATTCACTTATCGCTCAAAAATCTGTCTATCTATATTTAAAGTATGAAATGTCAGTATTATACAGAGTAAACAATGGCCAGTATGTCAATTAGCATCCAAAAGAAAAAGATAGATCAATGTTTTGGGTATCTTAGTGCAGGGACACACCCAAAAATAATTCAAATTTTTCTCTTTCAAATTCTGATCAATCTGCTATACATGTGTAGTAATATCGGTTTTCATTTCAGACTTGCAACACACCATTGTTTAAAATGTTATGCTGAGATCATTGCACTCAATATTTGAACAAAAAAGTAAATCTAAATTTAAAGTTTTAGAAAATGTTGATGCTGCAGCTACCTCCTTACAATTATTGCTCTTGTGGCGTCTCCCACCCACCATTTCCCATCCCCACTGCAAGGAAAAATTGAGCCTGCAACAAATACTAATTGTTTAAGGCAATATCCCAAGATACTATCTTGTAGGTAAGATTGCCACTTTTTGCCCAAAACAAGGGGGAACTATGGCAAATATAGCTTGAGTTCTGGATTTTCTTCATCGAGAATAAAAATTGTTCAAAGTCTTAAGAAGTAAGAATCATCATCATCATAGGCAGTCCCTCGGAATCGAGGAAGACTTGCTTCCACTCTTAAAATGAATCCTTAGGTGGTTGAAAAGTCTAATACGAGAACCACAGTCCCTGTGGGATAGTCGTTGAGGGAAAGGGTGGGTGGGGCAGGTTTGCCGCACGTGCTTTCTGCTGCCTGCGCTTGGTTTCTGCATGCTCTCAGCGACGAGACTCGATACACTTCCTCCATTGAGGGCAGTCTTGGGCCAGGGACTCCCAGGTGTCAGTGGGGATGTTGCACTTTATCAGGGAGGCTTCGAGGGTGTCCTTGTAACGTTTCCTCCGCCCACCCTTGTCTCGTTTGCCGTGATAAGCAAGAATAAAACACAAGTGACAGCAAGAAAAAAAAAGTCTAATTAAACAACCCCGATTTTTTTTTCATCTGCACCGCGTTCGTTATTTCTTGGCGGCCCACTTAAAAAAAAAGTCGGTACCTTAATGATCGCTACCCTTTAACTGATACCAAATAGGGGCGTCTGCAAAACCTCATCTCAACACCACCCAAGGCCTTCAATCCCCGCCTTGAACAGGAAACTGCGCCAACGTTGCGCGTCACCACAACCCCACGTTTCATTCCACCCATATCCTCTGCAGTTGCAATCCACAAGTCCGAGTTCACTCTTTCCTTACACGCTCAACTTCATAAAGTCCCAAACTTGTGTGTGGCGGGGTAGGACTTTTTTGGGGGGTTTCAGACGACAATCGATATGAAAACGTCCGCGATAGCGCTACCACTCGGTCCCTCGGCGGCAGTCAGTAACGGCCAATGCACGAGCGGGGGGGCGGGGTCAAAGGGGGGCACGAGCAGCCTGAGCCAACATAAGATGGAGGGCTACGGATGTGCGTAATGGCAGCTGTGGGGTTTTTCCCCCGTCACTGCATTTGGGGTTTGCAGACTATTTCTTTAACCATCTTCACGTTTGGTTGAGCAGGGAGAATCAATGGTTTTAATCTCTAGGAAGTTAATTAGTTCGTTTTTTTTTTGATGGGTTTAAAAATATATATATAATATAGAAACAGAAAATGCTCAGCAGGCCAGGCAGCACCTGTGAAGAGAGAAACAAGAGGTAACGTGGATACAAGAACTGAGCAGATTCTCCTCCCGTCTCTTTCTGGAACAAATAAAATTGTTTAACGTTTCAAGTCGATGACCTTTTGTCAGAACTGGAAAAAAAAATAACGTTATCGGAAGAGCGCAAAGCGGATGTGTGGCAGAGCTATTGAGGCTCTGACATCCCAGTCATACGGGACTGTGTCCCTCCTGCATGTTATTAACCATAAAAAAAACAAATGTCACTTAAACAGCAACTTACTGATGCAAAATAATTTCCCACACGCTGCGCAGGTCTTCTAAACAATGATTGGGTGGTAGTTGCACGTCATTTTAAATAAACTAGCACTGTATTCTTGCATCAGATATGCATCTCATTCAGGTTACATTTAACTACTACGGTGACTAAAGAATTTTTGTCCAAGTTTGAACAAAAGGCTCATTTTGAGTAGCTGAATTCAACAAGAAGTTTCCAGGAACCATTACAGGTGCATTTACACAACAATTACACAATAGGATCAGTGGAATGTAGTTTTGCTAATATCTTGTAATGTGAATCCAGAGTACAGGCCCTCTCCAAATGTACATTACAACTTCAGTGACAGTGAGAAATAAAATCACTTTTGAATCATTGTCGTGCAAATCACCTCTGGAGGCAGAGGATCGAATGGTTTCAATTTTAGTGAAAGAAATCCATGTGCTCCTTGCACATGTTCGAGGTGAGAGTGAAGGGAGAGGTTTAAGGAGATAGTTGGTGGTGGGGGTGGGGGGTTATCTTTAACAGCTGTGACAATGCAGCAATCACCTCAGTAGTGCTGCACTGGTGTCAAAGTAGATTATGTGATCCAAGTCTCTAGAGCAGGGCTTGAACCCACAACCATCTGGCACGGGCGAGTGCACTACCACTGAACCAAGGCAGACACCTTATCCGGAATAAAACGTTAAATTCAAGGGGATAAACGTTCAAACTAGCAAAGGGCAATTTCAGTACTGACATCAGGGTTTTTTTTTCATGGAAAGACACTTGGAATGGATTTTCAGGCAGTAATGGGAGATAAAAACCCTGGAATAATTTAATGAAACTACAAGATGCAGCAAATTGAGGGTGAGGTTCTTCTGGATGAATAAATTGAGATGGATCAAATGACCTTCCTCATTCATAAGCATCTGGTGCTGTAATAAAGAGTACAAAACCAGAAAAAGCCATTCACCATGCTTCTCCATGTGCAGCCTGAAACAAGATCATAAACCGGTTTCCAAAGAACCATTTGAGCAAGGACAGTGAGTGACAGCTGGCTATTCAGCTAAGTTTGCTCCTGTTTTCACCCGATATCCCCACAAGCACTTTCCAGTGAGGTGAAAGGATAGCGATCAGAAGCAGAAACTCCTAACCCTGAAACACTCAAGCCAATTCCATAACACTTTTTCCACCCTAGTTGTGATCAGTTATCTCAGGAATAAATAGGAATCAAAACAGGCACGTTGTAGTTTGTGATTCTCAGTACACAATTATTTTTAGCCAACACAGCCATTGGGGGTGTTGCAAAACTATGAGAAAGGAGAAGAACCATGTTGCTATCATGTGAAAATGACACAATGATGAGTGTATTTCAATGTGAATTCCATCATTACTGTAAGTGTGTGTAAGCAAATGCAAAAAAAAGTTTGGCAAACATTTTTCCTTAAAGTTGATGCACCTTTAAATCCATGGAAAAACAAAACTTTCAAATAAACAATGGAATTTCTACCTAATCACAAGGTATTACGGAAATCTATAGCATATTAACTTAACATTACAACCTACATTATTCAAATGTTAATTACAGAAATTATATTCGCATAACCTCCACAGGGCTAAGTCACAGTATCCCATAGGAAGAGATTCTTACGTCAACTCTGATTGAGTGGATCAGATAAACTATACTGTTGAGTGCAATCTGAATATATTTTTTTATTAATATTTTAATACTAGCACTGCTCATCAATCACCCATGTCCTCACCGCCATTCAATGGCTCTCCATCCCCAATTAATTGATTCATAATCCATATCCTTGCCTTCAGTCATCTCTCCTAACTAATTGTACATTTCCTGGCTTCTTTATGAAGTACCCTGGAATGTTTCATTATGTTAAAAGGACCTTCTAAACGGTGAAAGTTGTATTAAATAATTCAGTCTTCCCAAACTAATGACGACTTTCTTCAAGTAATAGTTGTAACTTATTACATATTAGCATAAGCATATCAGTGTTGGTTTCTGACAGAAAAAGGCTAAAGTATTGATTGGCTCATTTGGAGCATCATTTGAGAAATGCAATGCTTGGCATCACTGTTGGATTGGGAATTCAACTATTAGAAGTGCGATAATCGATATTGTTCAAAGATTTGCTTGATGGGAGTTTATCAAGTCTTCTCTGGCTTTCAACTATCTCCTTTGTGAGCTTATTCAAAAATAATTTGAGAAAACGTGAAGCAGGATGTCAATGGTAACAAGGTCTGAAAGAACAAATTCAAACGTTAACAAAAAATATTTGATTTATGACAACAGTAGTACCCCGTCAAA
The DNA here is from genome assembly GCF_044704955.1 of Pristiophorus japonicus. NCBI lineage: Eukaryota > Metazoa > Chordata > Chondrichthyes > Pristiophoridae > Pristiophorus > Pristiophorus japonicus. Next base: position 16,041 of record NW_027254880.1, read on the forward strand.
CAGAACCAACTACAGTAAACTGGTGTTTTAGGACCCAGCAATGTGTAAAACAATATTCAACCACAGCTTAGATTGAAGTACAGGGTACAAACAAAATTGTAAACGGAGTTTTCTTGTGTGTGCAGTAAACTGAAATCCTGATTCAAGTTCAACATTATTATTATTACAATCTATTATTAAGGATGTGGTAACAAGACACTTAAAAAAGAATAGGATTGGGCAGAGTCAACATGGATTTATGAAAGGGAAATCATGTTTGACAAATCTTAGTTTTTTTTGAGGTTGTAACTAGCAGAATAGATAAAGGGCGGGGGGGGGGGGTGTGGGGAGAGAGAGAACCAGTGGATGTGGTGTATTTGGATTTTCAGAAGGCATTCGATAAGGTGCCACACAAGAGGTTACTGAACAAAATTAAGGCTCATGAGAGTGGGGGCAATATACGAGCTTGGATTGAGGATTGGTTAACGGACAGAAAACAGAGTAGGAATAAACAGGTCATTTTCAGGTTGAGAGGCTGTAACTAGTGGGGTGCCGCAAGGTTCAGTGCTTGAGCCCCAGCTATTCACAATCTATATCAATGATTTGGATGAGGGGACAAAATGTAATGTATCCAAGTTTGCATATGATGCAAAGCTGGGTGGGAATGTAAGTTGTGATGCAAAGAGACTTCAAGGGGTTATGGACAGTTTGAGTGAATGGACAGGAACCTGGCAAATGGAATATAACGTGGAGAAATCTGAAGTTACCTACTTTGATAGAAAACATAGAAAAGCAGAGTATTTTTTTATTTTTTATTTTTTATTTAAACGGTGCAAAATTGGGAAGTGTTGGTGTTCAAAGGGACCTGGGTGTCCTTGTACATGAATCACTGAAAGTTAACATGCAGGTACAGCAAGCAATTAAGAAAGCAAATAGTATGTTGGCCTTTATTACAAGCGGATTTGAGTATGAGTAAAGATGTTTTACTGCAATTATATAGAGCCCTGGTGAGACCGCACCTGGAGTATTGCGTAGTTTTGGTCTCCTTATCTAAGGAACGATATACTTGCCATTGAGGGAGTGCAATGAAGATTTACCAGATTGATTCCTGGGATGGGGGGGGTTGTTCTATGATGAGATTGAGTAGACTATGCCTATATTCTCTAGAGTTTAGAAGAATGAGGTGTGATCCCATTGAAACAATATAACATTCTTTCAGGGCTTGACAGGGTAGATGTTTCCTCTGACTGGGGTCGAGAACCAGGGGTTACAGTCTCAGAATAAGGAGTCGGCCATTTAGGACTGAGATAAGGAGACATTTCTTCACTCAGAGGGTGGTGAATTTCTGGAACTCTACCCCAGAGGGCTGTGGAGGCTCTGTCTTTGAATATATTCAAGATGGAGATCGATGGATTTTTGGATATTAAGGGAATCAAGGGATATGGGGATAGTGCAGGAAAGTGGGAAGCCATGATTACTCCTGCTCCTAATTCTCATTATTTACCATATGCCTTTGTGAAGAATCATCTAGAAGTTGCAGCTGTCATCTTTTTGTAATACAAGTACTACTTTGCATGATTCTGAATTGGTGTCTGTAACAAGCTGATCTGCATTAAAGTTACTACCAGTGACACGAAAATCTGTGGGTGGTTGTGTCTGAATGGGTAATTTGCCAGAGGTTGTTTATTTTATTTTTAAACATTACATCAGTCAAATCAGTCAATCAAATCAGTCTTACGTCAGATGGTTTCAGCATTTCCTCTGGAGACCATTCGAGTCTCTCTGAAATGTGGCTTGCAGAGAGGAAGCTACTGGGAAAGATTGACAAATCAGACTAGCTTTGACATCAGCACTTTATAATCTCTTTTTTGACTTGGTTTTATGTGGGTCAAGTGCTGCATTCACTAAAATCTGTAAGCATTTTGATTTGAAAAAAAGTAGCAACATCCTATGATATATATTTAACCTTTTAATTATACAACTGTTGATAACTTTCCTTTGACCTGACAATCAGTTAACTTTTGCTGGATTATAAACATATTTCTCGGTTAATTTTATTTTTCAATAAACTTTAAGAACTTTAAGATTACAATCTGAGCAAAATATTTTAAGACCTACTTTTAAAAAGACATATAGTAGATAGCATGATGATTTGTGGCCATTTAAGAGATTGTGTGTCAAAATCAGTAAACGTAATGTCTTTATAGTTAATATTTTTTAATACGAATTGTAACTTTTTAATACCAGTGATTGTTTCCTTTATCAAACATAGCACTTTTATATTCTCATGCTGGGTTATAGTATCACGGATACTGTCAGCCCTCTGGGTATCTGACTCAAGTGGCCATTCTTCATGTGCGAGTAGAGTGCGATTAGTGGCAGTTTTAAAAAAAAAACTGGAGTACTATTTTGCACTCAAACATCCATGCATGTTATATACTCTCCAGAAGGAGTAAGTAATCAGGGCATTTTTATTGCTCCCACTTGTGTACCAGCTGACATTGTTAATCCATGACAGCCCAGGGATTGAAGCTGCCACCTTCTTGGTCTGTATGGCTCAGTACACCAGGTGGAGCATTTTCCCATCAAGCTATCTGTTGAACCAGATCAGATTCATTCAAGAATGGAATGACAGTTCTACATTGCAACATCTTTTTTGGTTTAACAGGTCTGCAAGACAGGATTCAAGCATTCAAATCTCTCATTATAGATGCTCTTCATGCTTTTTTAAAAAACTGGAGGGGACAAAATAGTCAAAGCTGTAAACTTTTCTATAATTACTGTCTTTTGTCTCTCCCTAATTTTCTCACTGTTGTTCTCCTCTCCTGAAAGTAGTATTTCATGCTTGGAATAAGTTCCACGGGAGCTGGAAGCCCTTCAGTACATTTTTCAAGTAGCTATTCAGGTTAATACTGCCATAATCACTATCAGTACATTAAGCATTTCACAGCAGGTCAAGCCTTCTTCCCTCACCCGAGATGATACACATCGAGAATCTACCATTCTGGCTGACAACTAATTTTTCTACAAGGTGCAGCATGTTCTTTTGAGATACAAAGGGAGACATGGAACTTAAGCTTCCTATATTCTGCTCGAGAGTCAATAAGCTCAATTACTTGATTCAGGAGGCCCCCTGTTAAAATTAGATTTTAGAGAAATTATATATCTCATCCAAAGTTTCTTCAAACACTACTTTTCAATTGGCATCAGTTAAAATTATATTGACTTCAACATTATGTACATGAACTCAATGATACGAACAGAAACAGCCAACAAGCCCACACCTTTTTAAATAGATCGCACTGACCCAGCATTTCCTCGACGACTACTTGCCCCAAAAATGTATCCAATTGCGTAGCGGGCGCATTTATACCATTCACTTCCCCAGGACATTGGTGCAGGGTTTCCTCAGGACAGTGTCCTCCGCCCAATCATCTTCAGCTGCTTCATCAATGACCCTCCCTCCATTAGAAGGTCAGAAGTGGGGTGTTTGCCATGTTCAGTTCCATTTTCAACTCCTCAGTAAATGAAGCAGTCCATGCATGCAGCAAGAACTGGACATTATTCAGGCATAGGCTGATAAGTGGCAAGTAACACTCGCACCACACAATTGCCAGGCAATGACCAACAAGTGAGTCTAATCACCTCCCCATGATATTCAACGGCATTACCATTGCCAAATCCCTCCATCATCAACATCCTGAGGGATCACCATTGACCAGAAACTTAAATGGACCAGCCACATAAATACTGTGACAACAAGAGCAGGTCAAAGCCTGGGTATTCTGCAGCGAGTGTCTAACCTCCCGACTCCCCAAAGCCTTAGTTGGGAGCCAATGTAGGTCACAGCAAGCACGGGGGGGGGGAGGGGGTGATGGGTGAGCGAGACTTGGTGCGAGTTAGGACATGGGCAGCCATATTTTGGATCACCTCAAGTTTACATAGGGTAGAATGTGGGAGGCCAGCCAGGAGTGCGTTGGAATAACCATGTCTAGAGGTAACAAAGGCACGAATGAGGGTTTCAGCAGCGGATGAGCTGAGGCAAGGACGGAGACGGACGATGTTATGGAGGTGGAAATAGGCGGTCTTAGTTATGCTGCGGCTATGTGGTCGAAAGCTCATTTCAGGGTTAAATATGAAACCAAGGTTGCAAACAGTGTGGTTCAGCTTCAGACAGAAGTTGGAGAGGGATGGAGTCAGTGGGCAAGGGAACAGAGTTTGTAGCGGGGACCGAAAACAATGGCTTCGGTCTTCCCAATATTTAATTGGAGAAAACTTCTGCTCATCCAGAACTAAATGTCGGACAAGCAGTCTGACAATTTAGAGACCATGGAGGGGTCGAGAAAAGTAGTAGTGAGGTAGAGCTGAGTGTCATCAATGTACATGTGGAAACTGACTGTGTTTTTGGATGATATCGCCAAGGAGCAACATGTAGATTAAGTCTATTAAATAAGCCAGGATCCAAAGTAAATCTTGGGAGGAGAAATTGGCCAAAGAGTAGAAAATATTGGGCACTAAATACATTCCACGGATGCTGGGGCCGTAACGGTTTCTAATTTATATCAATGACTTGGATTTGGAAACTCAATGTAAACTGATGCCAAACTAGGAAAGGCAGTGGAATTGGAGGATGCTGCTCAAAAATTACAAAACAAGTTGGACAAAATATGTTAAGTGAGCAGAACAATGGAAGATTAAACTTTATTTGGACAAGCACTGCACATAGGAAGCAAAATAGGTGGTAGGTTCCATGAATGATGTTGAGATAACCAAGAACAAAGCTGAATTAACTTTGAAGTCTTTGTGGACTCAACACATATTGAACTAATGTAGAGCAGCAATCAACAAATGCAGTAAAACTTTGAACAATGTAGTCAAAACAGGGTAGAAGTCAAAGGAAGTTATGATCAAACTATACTGTTCTCTGGTCAGATCACACCTTGAATTTTTCACACTGGAGCCAGTGCAAAGAGTCGCAAGGCTGAACTCCAGCAACAAAGTTCCGAAGTATGATGAAATACAAGAGAGTCTTGGGCTTTTCAGCCTTGCTTGGGAAAGCATTTGAGAGGTGATCATATTGTGAGATTTATCAAGATGCTTAATGGTATGAAAAAAGTAAATTCGGAAAATTACTTTAAAACTAAATTGAGAGCAAGACAAATGAACAGAGATTCAAACTTAAGACCGATGTCAGCAAGTTCTTCGTTACAAAGAATGATTAATATATGGAATGGCCTCCAGGATAGTGGTGAACACCTTAGAATCATTTAAGCAACTGGATGTTGCATTGGGAATCTTTCTGGATGTATGTAAAATGGCCTTTCTCATTCCTAATTATCTTGTGACTCTTTAGTTAGCAATCCAGCAGAAACTCCTATTGATACAAAGGAAAAGCTCAATCAGGATTAGGGCTGATGGTCTCCTTTCAAACTCAACATGGTTTCCATTGGAAATCATGATTAACCAATATATGGACACCCTTCTCTCCAACTCTACACATGCATCCATTATAATCGACCTAGATTTATGCTGAGATTTATCCAACAACCACCCATACAACAAAGTCACGACAAAGCAATCAGAAGTTGTAAATTGTTTTAATACACGTCAGTACATTTATACAAGGCATTAATGGCTGCAAAGACAAACTTTCTGCATTGTATGTACAGAGCAATATACAAATACAGTATAATGGGAACAGCATCACTATTAGTAACTAAAGCATTAAACCAAAACAAGCAAAGTTACTCTCAGCTTTCCAATCTGAATAATTTACTGCCATTTCGGAACAAAAGAAAATATACAACAAAGTAAAATGATGTAAAAGATTCAGTCCATTTCCCCCCAAATCCATGAAGATACATATATAAAACCACAACAAATGTTCCTATACAAGGATACTATATTTTTTAAATGAATAGTTAAAATGATACTTTTTGCAAGGGCACTGTTTAACTAGCTTTTCTGCTTTTTTAACCATGATTATTGAACTAATCCCTGTGCTGAGAGCAGATTTTCCACAAATTCAATTCAAGTAATGCCACTGAAATTATCACGGGATAGTCAAGAATTTAACTAGACTAATTGAGCACATTGTACAGGTGCTTATAAAAATGTGCAATTTTCTAAAATTTAGTAATTTTTAGAAACAAAGCGATATGATCATATAAGCACACATCAAAATGTACAGAAAGCACATGAATTCTTCCAGCAGTACCTTACTGCTTACATGCAACACTACTGAAAGACGAAAGTCGTAATGTTAACTGAAAAGAATGGTGTAACTGCTTTATCTTCAAGTTCATGTATCGTATTTAAATCACCCCAATTCACTCACACCAAATGTTAACTGAATACTGCACTAATGGTGTATCGGAGACACTAATGGGTGACAGTATGAAGTACAGGATACATGAGAAATTAAGGCTTTTATAACTGGGAAAATTGCCAGACATGGGATTTCAGAACTAGTTAGAGAGGGCTGGAGGCAACTAAATGTTTTTCTTCATTTTAAGGTAGGTCGAAAACAAAAAGTGTACTCAACTTTCTCTGCTTATCTCAATCGTTCCTATGGCAATGTAGACACGTAATTTTTTCCAGATATTTTAACACGAAATATCAAAATATGGCTGCTATCTGTTCAGTATTTAGAATTCAGAAAGTTTTTGGTATTATTAGGGGGCAAACAAATCGCCATATACAAGCAATGCGCAGTTAAAGGCAAAGAATCTTTTAACAACAGAATGTTAATTTTATCCCCCAACACACAATCAAGAATTCAGAGACACCACTTCACTAACAGAAAACCAAGGGACCAAGCAGATGTCTTAATATAAAACCTCTTCTCATACATGTGGACTAGTCGAATATATTGAATACTTCGAAGTAGCTATGCCATCTCATTTACACACAGAATGGAGGAACCTCCCTTTGGGGGTCCTGAATAATGGCACCATGTGGTGTAGCACCAAATCAGAGACCAAAGGTCCCAGGTTTCATTCCCAGTCTGTACTGAGGTATCTGATCTCGGGTGAGGACATCATAATTGGCTAAAGAGGGAAGAAACAGAAGCCACCGCATCGCTACTGATTACTAACCAGTGAGCTTTGGTGGAAAGTGCACATCAGGGTTTTAGTTGCAATGCAGTCATGGTTGAGTAACCTATCCAAATCAATAGATGAAAAATGGCTACTTAGCAAAGATAATAAGGTATCCAGCATTCAGAAAAACATACCCCAGCATGTGTCAGTGCCTTGAGAGGAGATGCAATTGTGGGGGGAAATGGAGGCAGTGATTAAACTCTAGGCCCGAGTATCAAGTTCCTTTTTTTGTAGTTTTCTCAGTTAATTTTTTTTTAATTACTTTTTTTGACAATCTCAGTGGAGGAAAAAAAATGTGAATGCTAATTGAAGGTATTAAAACTTCCCTGATGGTTCAATTGGTAAATGCATGAGCTTTACAAATCAAAGTGATCACAAACCCTAGAATCACACTCTTGGAACACCCTTGTGAACATTATCTGGTTTAGCCATGATGCCATCATGGAATAGTCTGCAACAATATTAAGTTTACAAATGAAGAGTGACCAGTAAGGTAGGGTACCAGAAGGCTGTTGGCAACCATTAAATAGTACCTCAGCAAAAGTTAGTGCCTTCAGAAGAGAATTTGGAAAACCACAGGAAAATAATTCTGCAGTTGAACAGAATACCACTCCGTGAAAAGAAAGATAGCAACAGTCACAGGTTGAGCACTGCATATGCACAAGTTTCAGCAGCTTCACAGCTGCAATTTACACATTAATCTGCTTTGAAAAAGTCACATTGAAAACAAACAGACGAGCATACTCATGTGTGCTGCCATCTTGGATGTTCCAAATTGATGCCACTTGTAGACCAGAATTCCATTCCAGAGAGAAGTTATAATGTATGAACTCATCCAATAACTGGTTCATTTTTTTCAAGCTAAGCTAAACAGATACTTGCACAGATCAATGTTCTGTTGAACTTCATACACACATGAGGGGAGGAAGGCTTTTGAATAATTTGGGGGTGAGAGTTTAGTTTGTAGGTATGTCTGCTCTTTTAATGCACATAGGATTCAGTATGCAAATTTAAGGATAGAAGTCATTTTGCATTCATCTACATTGCAACCCATGAAATTAAACAAACTTTTACTTAAGAAAAGTCAGTTTGGTTTGGCCTTGCCATGGTGCAAGATTTCTAACGTAACCTCTGTATAATCACCCTACAACCCAAATGACTTGATATTGCTCTTAAGATAGTTCAACTTTTGAGAAAAGTGACCTCAGATTTTACTTATCTGCACAGAGATGCCATGATATAGCTCTTGACAAAATAATTGTTGAAAATATAATTGTTTTGTGAAATAACCATAGTACAGCAGTCACTAGCTGGAGATTCCAAACTTAAGTTTCCATTTGTCACACTTGTGTTTAGCAACAAAGATGTTAAATTACAGCTTTCATTTCTTTTTTAAAATATATAATTGTTTATACAATTCAATCCTTTTTGTACGTTAACATAACTGATAGCAACCAGTGCAATATAAATGTAACATATCTAGAGATGGTATTCTCAACCTGTACAGAAGTCTACTGAACTTATTTCTGTAGGTGCTTTATTAAAGACTGGTAGACATCAGTTTGTGTATAAACAACCTCCCCAACATTACTGAAAAGCAAATACAGGCCAATTTGCTACTGCTGGCTTATTAAAATGGTAACCGTACTTTGCAATACTGTAGTTAATAAATTGACACTGTACCATTGAAGATTGAAAAGAATAGACTGACAGTTCAACTTGGAATAAAGTAAAAAGAAGCACTATATTACACAGCAAGAAATTAATCTTGTAAGTTTAACCTAGTCATGGTAAATAAGATCAGTCTTCTGAAAATAACTACAACACAACTAGCTTTTATGTTTAAGATTGTTGTGGGTTTTATATATTGCAATGTACTGGTATATTAAGACCATAAAATTAATTTTCTAACCCTTTTTTTAACTTCTCAAGTTTACTGGAAAAGTGCATTTCATTAATCATTGTCTGCAAATACACCAGGAACAAATAAGCCAAGTAATAGACACTACTCCCAAACAAATGTCTTTTGATTTATATAAAATGATAGGGAACCAAGTCTACGTGGAAATGGTTACTTAAAGTAGGTTGCCACCTAGTCAAGACCTAGATGAACCTAAAAAATGGCAAAACTATTAAATAAATGCTGCTCACTTGTTGACTATTAGTACCTGCATGTAATGTTTAAATACCACTAGTTTTGATTTGAGTCGAAGAATGAATCCAATATCAAATCAACTGGGCTAGTGTAAGAAGTGGGAAATGAATTTAGAGACAGCTTCTAGAAACTGCTTTCATTTTAGAAACATACAAATAGGTGAGTGAATTTATCAAAGTTCAGAGGATTGTTTTAACCAGACTTTTAAACACCTTTATAACTTGTTTTTTTAAATAAATGAATGCATAAATGAAACATCTAGAATACTAAAGCACTCCTATTTTCAAACAAGCTGCTACCCAGTTTCACCACAATGTAGAACGAGACATATCTATTCTGGAAAGCTTGGGTGCCGGATTAAATCAAGTGGCTTCATTAAAGAAAATGGTGGCCTTGTGTGAAAAGCAATGGAAGATGAAAATTGGCATGCAAGTGTTGCCTGATCTTAATCCTCAATTTCTGGCAAAACTACTTGCAGAATTAACAAGTAAACAGCATTTTTGGAAATGAAACTCAAAATCCCACCAGGAAGTTTCTCCACTTTTGCACTATGTCAGATGTCATAATTCCATTCAATAAATCAAGCAGTTGCCCAACTGGCACCAGTTACTGCAACCATATTAGCTTTACCAGAACCACTTGTTTGCAATTTTGATCACATTTCAAAAATGGATGGGCACAAGGTTTTTGGGTCTGAAACTGAACAGCCAACCAAATTATTTGTGCAGAGTTGGTGGAATCTTTTGGCAGTTATTACATGGCTATGCGTGACAGCTAGCAAGCAGCAGTACAATGTAATGCTCCACACATGATACTACAATGGCTCCAGGAAGATACCTTTTGGTTTAGTGTACAAATTATTGATTCTGCTTAGAAGGAACAGCTTTCACAAACTTATGCCTACAAGTTCACCTTTAAATGTTTTGCATCAGGTAAAGATCAGGAGAAAGTTCAAGAATATTTGAGTACCTTGCCTTCACTGCCTCTAAAAATGAATAAATGATTATACTTGCTTGCTGAAGAGAACAAAGCTTGCAATGGTCAAATTAGTAAAGATGGTTTGTTGCTGCTTGCCTTAACAATAGCTAGCACCAGTGTGGAAAGTTATTTTTCCACGGTGTTAGCAATCCTGAGTTGGTAATCTCATTGGAAGGTGCTACAACTGAAAGCAGCATCCCAAGGTAATGAAGGGTAGAGAAACACCATTATAAACACAGCCAAGTTGGATCCTGTCCCATCAGTGTCCAAACGCACACTTAGAGCAGCAGTATAAGTGTACATGGGGCACTGAGAAGAGGATCCAGCTCAGCTGTAATGGCCTCATGCTGTTTCGCCAGGCTCACATACAGAAAATGGCCATTAGGATTAAATATCAGATGTTGTGCCTCAACACAAGCCTTCAAAAGATGAGAAAGAGAGGAATGTGCATAATCAGAAAAGCTATAGATAATTCAGTATTGCAGCATATGTTATCTATTCAATTTAAGAGTTGTTGTATTTGGTTAATGGCACAAATGACAATTTATAGTCGACTTGAACATGTAGTTATTTTGTGATGTCTTAAGATCACAGTCAGATGAGAAACTACTGTTTCCAGTCTCCTCCCACGGGTCTCTGTAGTAACTACAATGGAAAATTAAGGCTTTTGCATTTTTGTCAGCATAACATTTCTGCATAGTAGGCACAGTATATTTTGCAAGATATTGTAAAATGCAATTTGATAATCTTAAAGACTGTAGTACTGTTACTCCAGTCTCAACTGCCCAGTGCATCACAATACATTATATTAAATTCTGTAGACTATGCTATAACAACCTACTCGTAAAGATTTCCTCCAGGTCCTATTTCTTGCCAAAACCATTTTCTTCAAAAACTACATTCACCACAAGATACTGCAAGCACACAGTCTCTTAGGGCATAAATGAGTAGGTATTGCTTTTTAATTAATAAAACATTTAATAAAATTCTGTAAATACTGAATTACTTTCTTCTGTCTTGATAAAGGCTTGGAAGCAATGGTAGAGTTCGACAGAGCAATAATAAATGTTGTCTCCAGTTTGTGTCAACAGAAATCTGAATTGCCAACAGAATTCTCTTTCAAGAAAGGGGACTTACGCTTCGGGGCTTCCTTTTGGTTCTGGTGCCCATCAAACCAGCCACAAGCTTTTTCCTTTGGTTCTCATCATACAGCTGACAGCCAAATGGCTCAACTAACTCCAAATTCAAAGTACAAAAGCAAAATACTGCGGATGTTGTAATCTGAAATAAAAACAGAAAATCTGTGGCGAGAGAGAGAGAGTTTGGTCATCAACCTGAAACATTGGGCCCAAGTTTCCACATGATTCGCGCCTGATTTTTAGGAGCAACTGGTGGAGAATGGACTATCTTAGAATTTGCAATTCTCCACATTTTTTTTTCTGCAGTTCTAGTCAGGTAGAACAGTTCTAGTTTAGAACAGAATTTTTTCTTCAAAAGGGGGCGTGTCCGGCCACTGACGCCTGATTTGAAAGTTTCCACAGTGAAAATGTACTCCAAACTAAAGTAGAATGGAGCAAGTGAAGATTTTTGTAGAACTGAAAAAACCTGTTCTACACATTAAAAAATCAGGCGCAGGTTACAAATCAGGCGTCCAGAACGAGGTGGGGGGGGGGGGAGGGAACTCATTAAATTCTACAATAAATCCTTATTTATACTTATACAAATAAATCCAACCTGAATAAACATTTCTAAGCAAAGAAAAGATTAAATAAACCATCTTCCTACCTGTGTGAAAGTGCTTCAGCCAGGGAGAATGGTGCAGCAAGCCTCACAAAACGTGGGAGCCGACCGAACGCGGGCGGGCGGCGGGGGGAGGAGGGAGCCGACCGAAAGCGGGGCGGGAGAGGAGGGAGCCGACCGAACGCGGGGGGGGGGGGGGGGATAAGAGAGAGAGAGGGAAGGGAGCCGACGAACGCAGGAGGGAGAGCCGACCGAACCGCGGGAGGGAGCCAGCCGACCGAACGCGGGAGGGGGGGGGGAGGAGAGAGAGAGGAGGGAGCCGGCCGAATGCGGGGGGGGGGGGGGAGCCGACCGAACGCGGGGAGGGGAGGGGGGGGGGGGGGGGGGGGGGAGAGAGAGAGAGAGAGAGAGAGAGAGAGAGAGAGAGAGGGAAGGGAGCCGATGAACGCAGGAGGGAGAGCCGACCGAACGCGGCGGGGGGAGGGAGAGAGAGAGAGAGAGCCGACGAACGCGGGAGGGAGCCGACCGAACGCGGGGGGGGGGGAGGAGAGAGAGAGAGAGCCGACAAACGCGGGAGGGAGAGAGCCGACCGAACGCGGGGGGGGGGGGGGGGGGGATCCGACCGAACACAAGGGGTGGGGGGGTGGGGAGGGAATGGAGTCGTTCCAGACGGCTGGCGGGAAAGAGAGAAGGCTGCAGGAAGCCTCAGAAATTGAGGAGCCATTTCCCAACGGCAAAAGGGGGAGGTCGTCGGGAAACGGCTGCCTCAACTTTGAGGCTTCCTGCACCCTTCTCTCTGCTACAAGAAGCCTCTGTGCTGATGGCAATGTACTTTTATTAAAAAATGTTCAAAAACTAAACAGCTACAAAGAACTACAAAAATGGCCGAGTGCCAATGTTTTTTTCACACTGAGCATGTGCGAACGCTCCAACACGCACGTGCAGCGTTGCCGGCAGGAAAAAAACTAATTTAAATAGTACCCGCCCCCTCCCACTTACAAAATCGGCGCGAGTTGGCTCCGCCCCCCTGGGCGGCGCGCCAAGCAGACAAGGAGCTGCAGAACGCTCCAGAATCGCTCGTTTTTTTTTTTCCGGCGCCGTTTTAGGCGCGAAAAACGGACGCCCAGCTCGGAGGGGCACCCGTTTTTTATCATGTGGAAACTTGGGCCCATTAACTCTATTTATCTCTTCACAGATGGTGCCTGACCTGTTGTCTATTTCGAGCATGTTCTGTTTTATTCCAAATTCACAAATTCCAAACAACTACTCAGTTATGGCTGGTCTTAGAAATTACCTGTCAAACTGACTGTCTGGAGGCCTGTAGTCACTGAACTGACTGCTAAGCTTTGATCAAAACCATTGAAAGACAAAACCTGGGTGGAACTGACTGCATAGATCTGCAAATGCCACAGTAACATTGGAAATATACTATGCATTATCAAGTCTGTAGAGTAACCAACATTAAACACAGCATGTAAGAAAATTTTAAAAACATTTGTAGATTTATAAAACTATTCAAAGAGAGGTCATTAAGCAACACATTACTATACAAGTGTGGCAAGCCTGATATTCAACAAAGTCAGGTAGTCAAGGAAAGACGTGGCACTGTAGGTACACCAGGGTTAGAATTTACTACTGTCTGACAGCCCCAACATTAATTGAGGTAAATGTTTAAACAAAGGCATTACCACTAAAATAGATGACAGCAGCACAATTTGTTTCATGTAAGCTGCAGTTCAGAAATCCCACCAGTGGTGCAGATTAGGTTCTTTGTCATCTACAATTACCATTTAAAGGTTTCACATACTAAACCCAGTATTAACAACCCTAACTTGTAACAAAAGTATCAAAAAAAATGCTTTTGCACTGTACATTGTATGTTTCTAAATTTAGTAAGGCTTCTGTTAGTAATTACTGACCAACTGAAAAGGGGTTTGCAGATACACTAGTGAATTCTAAACCCTGAATTCAAATAGAACGTATTTAAAACCAATTATAAAAGTACAACTGTTTAAAAAGCAAATATTTTATCCATGATCAGCATTGCAAAAAATGTATTTTGGCGCGCTGCAGTTTTTAGAAAGTGAAACCTAATTTTCCACATCTCATCTTTGAAAAAAAGCAGTAATAAATCATAGATTAATGACAAATTTATGAATTATGTCATTATTATTTTAAATAAACAGCAGGGTTATTTCAGGCATAGAGCAATATCAAATACCTCAATACCAAGACAAATTATTCAGCTACAATTTGCATTGAAGAGCTCTTGGGTTCAATTATAAAATAGCTCTCATTGCTCAATATTAAGTTTAATGGTGCTTTTACAGAGGTGTGATCCACAGGCCAAATACACAGCTGTTAATCACGCTTTAATAAAAGTTTAGCTTAAATCAGAAGCTTTCATAAAGTGGCCAATGAACACTTTTTGTCATGTTTTAGTAATTTTACAGTGGCACTATATAAGAGAATATTGGTTTACTGCTACAGGTTAGGATCAGTCAGTCAAGTAAGGCATGTTGTGCCTGCATTATTCAATCAAAAGAGTAACTTTTAGGTTAGGCCCCAGACTCCCATACAATTATGAAGCAATTCTGTAAAATTTGGCATTTATGTACAATTCCGATAAAATATTATGTAAACATTGCAAATGTTATGTAAATACTGTATTAGTTCTATAAAACTTCCATTGGGGAGAGGTTTCACATACTAAATCCAATATTAACAATCTTAACTTGTACAAATTGTGACTGCTTCACATTTCAATAGGTTACATATGTACCACTCTGACTACTGCACCTATCAGTAGTAAACCAAATAGCAAAATTTTAAACAATCTTGAGAAGATTTTGAACGTGACAAAAGCAAATTTCACTTCCAACGGGAATATTTAAAGTCAAGATGTTGCTAACCTGTTTCAGTAATACTCAAAAAAAATTTTTTGAATAAATAATGACTTTTGCTTTGTAATAGCCCTTTTTGTTGGGGGTGGGGGAGGGGGGAGAAAGAGGGAGAGAAGAGATATTAACTAGACACAATCCCCACATTGAATACCACAGCTTTGCATTATCTGGCAATGTTTCACATATCTTCATTTTTGAAGAAACAAGATCGTAAACTTTGTCGGGTTGCCGAAGTGTACACTTTAATTAGAATACCCTCAGTAAAACCAACTGGTAGCAAAAGCAATTGCAAGGCCAAAGTCTGGAAAATAAATTTGGCATTAATCTGGTTGAGCAGTTTACAGCAGCTGCCTCAAGTTTCTGAAGGAACTGTAACCTTAATCCCACTCTGGTGTAAGCTGCTGTCAGTGCCAGAAATTAAAAGTAACAAAGTAACTGGACGTCACTGGAGCATCAGCTGCTTAAGGTTGTCATGGAGGATAGTGTCCTTGACGTCGCGGAAGACCAGACGGATGTTTTCGGTGTTAATGGCGGTGGTGAAGTGATGGTAGAGTGGTTTGTGCTGCTGTTCTCGGCGTTTGTCGCGAAAGCACTGCACAAGGAACTGTTGGACATCAGAGAGCTCATGGGGGTTTCCCTCATATTGAGGAAAGTAGTCTCTGATGCTGACAGTTTTAACCTTCTCCTCCAGCAAGTCCGTCTTATTAAGGAAAAGAATGATGGAGACATTGCTAAAGACCCTGTTGTTGACTATCGTCTCGAAGATGTTTAGAGACTCACTCAGGCGATTCGTCTGCCGGTCCTCCATGAGCACCTGGTCAAATTCACTTGATGACACCAGGAAGAGAATGGAAGTCACGCCATCAAAGCACTCAAACCAACGTCTTCGCTCTGACCTTTGTCCACCTACGTCCACCATCTTGAAGGGCACATTTTTTATTTCAAAGTCGTATTCGTGAATTCCCTTAGTGGGCCTTCGTGCTAGTAGAATGTCCTGTTGTGTTGGAAGATATTCCTAAAGAAGAAAACAGAGTTAAATTATTACTGGATGCAGGTGATACAGTTTTAGACAAAATCTAACCAATTATGATACAAAAGCATATAACTACCGCTTAAACAAATATTTTGTATCAGTGTTTACGGTAGAGGACACTAACAATATTCAAGGGGCTTTGGGGGCGGGCAGAGGAACTTAACACAATCACAATCACTAAGGAGGTGGTACTCAGTAAGATAAAGGGACTAAAGGCAGATAAATCCCCTGGACCTGATGGCTTGCATCCTCGGGTCTTAAGAGAAGTAGCAGTAGGGATTGTAGATGCCTTGGTTGTTATTTACCAAAATTCCCTGGATTCTGGGGAGGTCCCAGCAGATTGGAAAACTGCAAATGTAACGCGCCTATTCAAAAAAGGAGGCAAACAAAAAGCAGGAAACCATAGACCAGTTAGCCTAACATCTGTGGTTGGGAAAATGTTGGAGTCCATTGTTAAAGAAGCCGTAACAGGACATTAGGAAAAGCAACATTTGGTCAGGCAGAGTCAGCATGGATTTATGATGGGGAAGTCACGTTTGACAAATTTGCTGGAATTCTTTGAGGATGTAACGAACAGGGTGGATAATGGGGAACCAATGGATGTGGTGTATTTGGACTTACAGAAGGCATTTGACAAGGTGCCACACAAAAGGTTATTGCACAAGATAAAAGTTCACAGGATTGGGGGTAATATATTAGCATGGATAGAAGATTGGCTAACTAACAGGAAACAGAGTCAGGATAAATGGTTCATTCTCTGATTGGCAATCAGTAACGAGTGGGGTGCCCCAAATATTTACAATCTATATTAACGACTTGGAAGATGGGATTGAGTGTAACATAGCCAAGTTTGCTGACGATACAAAGATGGGAGGAAAAGCAATGTGTGAGGAGGACATTAAAAAGCTGTAAAAGGACATAGACAGGCTAAGTGAGTGGGTAAAAATTTGGCAGGAGTATAATGTTGGAACGTGTGAGGTCATGCACTTTGGCAGAAAAAAATCAAAGAGCAAGTTATTATTTAAATGGAGAAAGATTGCAAAGTGCTGCAGTACAGCGGGACCTGGGGGTACTTGTGCATGAAACACAGAAGGATAGTATGCAGGTACAGCAAGTGATCAGGAAGGCCAATGGAATCTTGGTCTTTATTGCAAAGGGGATGGAGTATAAAGGCAGGGAAGTTTTGTTACGGCTGTACAGGATATTGGTGAGGCCACACCTGGAATACTGCGTGCAGTTTTGGTTTCCATATTTATGAAGGGATGTGTTTGCTTTGGAGGCAGTTCAGAGAAGATTTACTAGGTTGATTCCAGGGATGCAGGGGTTGACTTATGAGGAAAGGCTGAGTAGTTTGGGCCTCTACTCATTGGAATTCAGAAGAATGAGAGGTGATCTTATCAAAACGTGTAATATTATGAGGGGGCTTGACAAGGTGGATGCAGAGAGGATGTTTCCATTGGTGGGGGAGACGAGAACTAGAGGGCATGATCTTAGAATAAGGGGCCGCCCATTTAGAACTGAGCCGAGGAGAAATTTCTTCTCTGAGGCTTGTGAATCTGTGGAATTCGCTGACTCAAAGCTGTGGAAGCTGGGACATTAAGTAAATTTAAGACAGTTTCTTAAATGATAAGGAGATAAGGGATTATGGCGGAGCAGGCGCGAGGGGCCATATGGCCTACTCCTGCTCCTATTTCTGATGTTCTTATGTTCTTAGTGATAAATTAGAGAGTCCATTTTATGACATACCATAGCTCCTATTTAGTGACAATGTCCATAAATATATCATAAAACTGAATCTTATTTAATCCTTAGAATGCCGGGAATTTTCAGGCTTCCTGCGTTGCGTGAGCTTCAGCGCCTGCACTAGTTTTTTTTAAAAACAGCTGTCAGTCGATTTCTATACAAAGAATCGCAGGCACAGCCCACGTCTTAGTCTGATCATGCCATCCTTCAAACTTAAAATTGAATCACCAAACCTTATACCCTCATTAAGAAACCATGTGGCAAGGTGAAGCAGATCACAAATACATACCCCTGCTCAAGGAGGACGCTGAAACTAACAGCAGCAGCCCTGCAGAATCAGACCCAATAGCTGCCGACTAATAGCTACTTCAAATGCTGCTGATGGCCATGATGATTTTTTTTTGAGGGGCACATACAACAAGGTAAAACTTTGATTTGTATTATTTTTTTATCTGGACCTCACATTTGAAAAAAATATCAAGCATGAATTCCAAAATTTGGTAAATAAGTTACTGGTTTTACGTGAAGCCTTGAATGTATTTATAAAATGTCAGTGAGAAATTAAGTATGCAAAGCAGAACTCAAGGTCACCTTGACAGCAATTGGCTAATCAAAGATCGTTTCATCAGAACCAAAGGAGTTCCCCATTTATTTAGAAATGGCCTACATCATGACAAGAAAGGAAATGCTAATCACAACTGTCAGCAAGTAAAAGCAATCATACATATGGATTAAGCAGTCTCTTTGCCCACCCACAAACTAGCGTTGTTAGGTGCTTTTATGCTGATGTTTCAGTTTGGATTTTAGGATATCGGTGACCGTGAGCCAGCTTTTACAATTATTCCACCTCTCATACCACTTTCATACTCAAATCCTGTTATAATGGGTCGACAGATTCTGCTGCTGGAATAGGACTTAGCAGTATAAACACAATAATGGTTCTTAGAATCCAATCAAAAACACTGCCAATATAGAAGCGTTTTTTAATTGCCTGTCAAAAGGCAACTGGGTGCCAGTTACTGGACAGTATCATGTCATGGTTTGAAAAATATTAAAATAAATTATCAATGGGAAAACTGCGGAGGTGTATGTTAACAGAATGCAACACAAGGTTATACTGGCAGATGATGTGACAGTTTGTACAATGTAGACTGTTCCAGGAACCAAATCTTAATGCCCCACCATTTACAATTATCAATATGGGTTGGTTTTGTGGCATCACATTTGGGCAAACACCTCTAATTTCAACAGTCATGAGTTAAACAAGCTGTTTGGTAGTTACTAATTGACCATTTACTTTATCACTGATGACAGCTTTGCCATCTTTGGCTGAGCAACAACATAAACCAGGACTGCCAAATCTAAAACAATGCATAGCACCAAAACAGCTAATTTTGGTAGGTGCCTCCAGTAGAAACTCTGTTGTATGAGGTAGCCATTATGGCTATTGGCAAGTGAGAATGACTGAACATCCTATCCCTTACTTTGACATCTAAAGTTTCCATCCTCATCTAGATAGAACAAACTTGTAATCATATAGAATTTTTCGCAGCTTCAAGATGTCCCAAAGCACTTCAGTCAATTAAGTACTTTTGAAGTGTAGTCACTGTTGTAATGTCGGGAAACACGGCAGCCATTTTGCACATATCAAAGTTCCACAAACAACAATGAGATAAACGACCAGATAATCTGTTCTTGGTAGTGTTGGTTGAGGGATAAATTACGGCCAGGACACATACTTTTAAGATAAAAAAGTAGCATTCAACAATACATCTAAACCAAAACTGCCTTTATGTATAACCCTTTACTTATTCTCAGATGCAGTTGACAGGTGTTTGTGGGAGATGGAAGAGGGAGGAAAAAAGATATAATGCAAGGAGGAATCAGGAATAAAAAGGATGCAAGTATAGCATACTATAAGAAACATTGCTGAAATGGCTTCTCAAGTGCATTCACAGAATACATTCAAATAGTTCAAACCAAATTCAGCTTCAAATTTTTATTAAAATAATGTTCCAATACAGGAATGCTGAAAGCAGAGAGAATGCTTTTAATGTGTGACACAGCACCCCAAATTCCACTCTGCTTTGTGTTAACTGTTTGCCTAGTTTCTATATGCTTTGCACAATTTATAATCAGCATATAGTGGCAGCTCTGTATGTTTTTTAAACTACCTACAAGATTCCAAACAACACTAAAATCTATGTATTTGGGTGGCTTGGTGCTGGTGCTCAGATATTGCATTAATAAAGCAATGAGCCTCAGTCAAGTCTACAGTGCCCCACAGTTACCAATTTTAGCTGGGCTGTTGTGGAACTGTGCTAGGGAAAAGAAGCTTGAGGAGGCAAACTGCTTGATTCAACTTGGGTTATTCTCATACATCTAATACAAGTTTTACAACAGTACTGGCACGGACTGGGATGCATACCCATTCTCTCAACCATCGATCTGATATGCAAATCAGTAAGACCGGGATCAGAAAGAGAAACAAGTATTTTCCAAATTCTGAATCAAAAATATGTCTGGAATCAAAAAAAGTAAACCAATCCCATCTCAGAGGTTGGTCTTCAGACAGCCAATATAAACTGTCTACAGTTCCATAAGGTAATCTCCATACTGCTTCCTATTCATTCATACCATTGATCCTCAACTCCCTAAATTATTTGCCTTCCTCTCCAACAGAAATTCCCCTTTGCCACTTTATCTACAACTGAGAAGATGGATGGGCATTCTGAACATTCAGCTCTGTCCCAGCACTTTGAAACTGAAACCAGAGATTTCAAGACAGTATCCAGGATAACTCATTGATTTTCTCTGCACGGAAAACACTTGGCTTCCACTCTTCAGTACCCCAAATATGGCACTGCTAAGATTAGAAACTTACAGGAAAAAGGGCACATAGCCATGTTTATATCATTTACCACCAAGACACATTGCAATGTGTCACATATATAGCGTAACCTTGAATCTGTCAAAAATAGAAACAGAGCAGCTCCTTCCAATCGAGCAAAATGATTTGATTATTGTGCAGCACTGTAATCCAGGATAAACAAAGTACAACATTGAAAATCAGGAACATTAAAGTAAAAAACAAAACTTGAGTGAGGTAGGGGCAGCAAGGCACTAACTCCAGTAACATGTTTCTAGTTAAGCAACCCTCTTAAACTATTAAATAAAAACAGAAACTGCTGGAAACATTTAGCAGGTCAGGCAGCATCTGTGGAGAAAGGAAGATAGTGTTAACTTTTCAGGTCGATGACCTTTCATCAAAATCCCACTCCACAAGAATAGGGAGCGTGGTTTTCAGCCTCCCTCACTTTTTAAAGCATTTTTTTGCAAATTTGCTGCCAGGATTAGTAACTAAGTGATGCTGTAGTAAATTGAAAAAGGACAGAGGCGACAGCCATAAAAGGTGAAAACTGAGGAAAATCTTCCTCCTGACAATTCCTGGAACAGCGACTGGAAAATAATCAGCTATCCTTGCATATGCTGTCAATAAAAATTTGCTGTGAAATGCCCGACAGACACAACAATTGTATGCCAGCATGATCGGTTGGCCTTCATATTACTATATGCATTTTTGCCAATTTTCTCTCTGCTCCTGAAGGCACCAACTCTTGCTGGCTTAAGATTGCACAGTACTGGAAGTGCTTTGATACATCAGACAGTGGTCATTCACCATGCATGAACCCAACACACTTCCAGAATGGTTCAATGGGGAGCAATCAGAATCAGGAGTCATACCCAATTTTCTTCTCCCTAACCTGGGCTCTTGAGGCTACTGTAGTGTTCCTATTATCTTGTTTGGGATAAACTAACCCAGCACAAACCAGGATCAAACCTGGTCTGTTTGCATTAGTAATTCAACACTTTGATGAGATCAGCCATTATGGGCAACATAGATCTTTAGTGACCTTGCTATGGACTTGAAATAACTTCTAACTTGGCATTAAGATCATTGGTTTTGCCTGTGCACCTTTTTATGCATTTTCTTTTTACTCACTCATGTTGAATGGCAGATAGCTCAGTGGGTTGAGTGCTTGACTGAGGATTAAAAACTCCTAAGTTTGAATCCAACAAGGTTCATCTTTCTGAGGTGGATAAAATGAGTGCAGAGCATGACACTTAATATACTCCTTTGTAGGCAGGGCTAGAAATTCGGTTGGTTAGCCTCCTGCTGCGAACTTCGGTTAAGGTTTAGCGACGGC
Source organism: Pristiophorus japonicus (assembly GCF_044704955.1). NCBI lineage: Eukaryota > Metazoa > Chordata > Chondrichthyes > Pristiophoridae > Pristiophorus > Pristiophorus japonicus. The sequence continues at coordinate 37,880 of NW_027254880.1, forward strand.
GCTGACAGTTTGTGCTGTGCTCACTAGCACCGCCCACTCGCTGACGTCACTGAGTGTGCAACGCCACCCACAGTGCCATATTTGCAAAATTCAGTCTTTCATCTGGCGCGGAGAGCATCGGGGAAAGCAGGTCCAGCGATGATCCTGGGCGATATCGTCCGGAGTGCAAGGTAAATGCTGAAATTTCACTTTTTCAACTTTTATTTATTTGTTGCAGTTATGGGGAAGTGTGGGTGAAGTTTATTGAATTTTTCAACAGGATTTTTTTTCCATCTTCATCAAAACTTGAGTAGGCCTCCTGTCCTATCGTCCCGTTAGCACCGAAGAGACGTGTGGAACGCTTCTCTTAGCGCTCCATTCTCCTCTTGGGGCGATACAACTGAATATTCCACTTTGAGGCTCGGTTAAGGTAGCGCCCCGGTGTTGTCACCGCCTCAAATCGGGCAATACCAAATTTCTAGCCCATGGCTAACTGGTTAGAAATGAAGTGGTATTTGCACCAACAATACAGGAAAAGAAATTTGAGACAACATTTTGTCCTGCTTGATTTTACATAATTGCAGCTTCCCAATGCAACCTGGTCCTCCATGTTTATACATATTCCTCTGCGTTGCAGCATCAACTCCCTCCCCCCACCAGAGAGCCGGTAATCTGTATAATCAGACAAATCATTGAAACTGACAAGAACTTCGCTCTTCTGCAGTAATTACACTGTAAAATTCCCCACTAAAAGTTAAACTCAAAAGGATTAGGTGTAACTCGGGTTTTGACAGTTATTACTGCTAAACAAATGTAATGGGACAGGGCAACTAATTTTAATGTTGTGCAGTGTGACATTTGGATATTTTAATTAAAATTTAAGAAACTTTTCCAAAACATTTTTTTTTTATAAAGTTTATCCATCTTTATTTCAGGTTTGCCTTTTTCCCATGCAAGAGCCCCAAATCTTGGTTTTGCTCTAACTAATTTTAAAGCGAATTTTGAGAGCTTACTCACTTCCTGTTCAGTATGAGAATTCTGCCCTTTGATTGGCTGCTTAGACAGCCCGTTAACATCACAGAAGTTCGCACAAGGGGATCCCTACTACAGCTTGTTGATTTGAATTGAAGGTCGGATAACCCAAAGTTCTGAACATAGGGATCGCAAGAAATTTGTGCGAAGCGTACTTTGGGGCCAGCAGTAAACACCTTCACTTTAAGGGTATGTAAGAGTAGTCTAGGATTAATTGTCCTCCCTGTAAAAGTGTGTCGGGTCTTTGCTGAATACCTCACTGGGAACAGCCACGGTCAGAAACTCAACAAGTGGGACTACAACACAAACCCATATCTGACCACCCCATGGTGCAATACATTTCTAGTGCAATACCATCATGCCACCTACCCACATAATTTAACAGTTTGTGCAGAGTAACAGGCAGCCACCAGTTCTTGGTCATGCCTTTGTAATATAGGTTGAACCATAGACCCTCACGGTTGACAGTGCCAAAGGCCTTTGTAAGGTCAAAGAAGTCCATGTATAAGAGCTGGCGCCGTTTCCTGCATTTTTCCTGTAGCTGTCGCGCTGCAAAAATCATGTCCGTTGTGCCCCGTAGGGGACGAAATCCACACGGTGACTCCGGGAGGAGCTCCTCGGCCACAGGGAGAAGACGGTTGAGGAGGACTCTAGCGACAACTTTCCCAGTGGCTGATAGCAGGGAGATTCCTCTGTAGTTGCCGCAGTCGGACTTGTCCCCTTTTTTAAAGATGGTCACGATCACTGCATCCCTGAGAACTCTTGGCATGCTCTCCTCCCTCCCAATGAGAGCGATGAGGTCATGTATTCGCGCCAACAGTGCCTCTCCGCCATACTTTAGTGCCTCAAATCTACCACCAAGCTCATGGTCTACAGGGCTGTAATAATACCTGCCCTCCTGTATGGCTGAGACATGGACCATGTACAGTAGACACCAAGTCGCTGGAGAAATACCACCAACCATGTCTCCGCAAGATCCTACAAATTCCCTGGGAGGGCAGATGCACCAATATTAGTGTCTTCGACCAGGCCAACATCCCCAGCATTGAAGCACTGACCATACTTGATCAGCTCAGCTGGGCAGGCCACATTGTCCACATGCCAGATAGGAGACTCCCAAAGCAAGCGCTCTACTCATAACTCCTTCATGGCAAATGAGCCAAAGGTGGGCAGAGGAAACGTTACAAGGACACCCTCAAAGCCTCCCTGATAAAGTGCAACATCCCCACCAACACCTTGGAGTCCCTTTCCAAAGACCGTCCCAAGTGGAGGAAGTGCATCCGGGAGGGCGCTGAGCACCTCGAGTCTCATCGCCAAGAGCATGCAGAAATCAAGCGCAGGCAGTGGAAAGAGCGTGCGGCAAATCTGTCCCACTCACCCCTTCCCTCAACGACTATCTGTCCCACCTGTGACAGGGACTGTGGTTCTTGTATTGGACTGTTCAGCCACCTAAGAACTCATTCTAAGAGTGCAAGCAGGTCTTCCTCGATTCCAAGGGACTGCCTATGATGACAGGTTGAACCGCCCATATCTGGCACTCTCGGGACCTGGCCTGTGCCGAATAAGGGATTTTGCCGGATAAACGGAGATCGGTGCTCCAGGCGGGCAGAGTGTCGGCGTAGCCACAAAGTCGGGGTGGAGGTCGGCCGTGTTCTGCGCATGCACCCCCAGCCACCAGAATCATGCTGGACAAGGGATGGTGCGTAAGGGAGTCCCGGATAAGGGAGGGCCAACCTGCAGTTGCTATAAACCATAAACAAATTTGTGTTCTACTACATTTAGGCACACATCCTGGAATCCATTTTAAAAAGGTCATCTATTCCAAAATAATAATCTGATGCACCCAACATTTTGCATACAACTATCAATAGACTTGCAAAACACAGAATGATCTTTTAACTACATCAATACTATTATGTAGATTTTAAGAACACAAGAAATAGGAGGAGTAGGCCACACAGTCCATTGAGCATGCTCTGGCATTCAATAAGATGACTGATCTATATCAACTCCACTTTCCCAACCTATCCCCATATCCCTCGACTCCTTTAGAGTTCGAATGTCTATCAATCTCAGTCTTGAATATACTCAATGACTAAGCATCCACAGCCCTCTGGGATAGATAATTCCTAAGATTCACAATCCTGAATGAAGAAATTTCTCACTTCAGTCCTAAATGGCCAACCACGTACCCTTATTCTGAGACTATGACTATGTTCTAGACATTGTGATGTCTGACTCTGCCCAAATAATCATTTTGACAATGTAATCAGATCAAAACTAGATCACCTGTTGTTAAATTGATGCTATACTGTACAGTACGAAAGTTCACAAATCCCTCCAAAAATACCCAAAAAAGCTTCTGTACAAACTTTAAGCACACAGCGTCACTTGGTCTTGTAACCACAGCAAATTCAGACTGCCAAAGAAAATGGATACTGCTCCCAACCATGGAAGTTTTCAGATTTTTGAAGAAATAAGCATTTTTAACTTTGCAAGGAATATGCTGTTATTCAAAACTATAACATCTTTGCATCAGTGAAGGGCTCAATTATTTGTTTAAGCTTTTGTTTTGGATGCAAATCCAGGACAAGCATTGCTCTGAACATGAATCTCATTTACATGCAAATATATGCAGATGCAGCTGACTGCCGAGTGGAGTACTGGCAGTGGCAACACGCATTTCTAACTGATCTAACTAAATACACGATTAATGGAGTATTTGGAGGCAGAAAATTCCCCTTATATGAACCACACACTTCATATCCAATAAGCGCACACAGTTACAGAAGAAGCACTTGAGCCAGTTTAATACTCTCACTGGAATCAAGAATCAATAGCATAACCTGTCAAACAAAAGTTTGAGGATCAGGAATTCACCCCAATTTATACTGTGGAATAATTTCCACAGGAACGGATTACACAATTCATGCAGTTGCGTGTTCTATATTTTCTTGTTTGCACTAGAGGGTGGATCCAGCAACCAGCACCAACCTCAAAATATAGTATCACGTGAAGAATTTGATTATACGCATTTTGCTCAAGTTATGAATGTGACTTGAAGACAACAGTTAGTGCAAAAACAAGCACTTGGAGTTGCTGATCGGGCAAGTTTGTAACTTCACTTTGCTAGTTGCAGACTTTCACTGAGGTTGAGCTCAATCTGCATAGCCCAATGCGAAAAATCACTGATGAGCTTTATAGGCAGCAAGAAAAAAAGCATCCCGGAGAGCAATCACATTTACATTTTATAAGATTATGAATTGGGATTCTACACAGAATGTGCTGAAGAAAACAGATTATTTTCCAATCAAGTATGACACAACTACATGCTACAATGACACTTATAAGTTTGTCAAAAGAGAGGTACGCTTTGGGCAAAGTCGATCTGATTAAAAATAGTAATATCTGATTAAAAATAAAATGACATTTCTGCCGACTGTCTGCTCAAGGGCCTTAATAACAATGATCATTACTTGTGACAGCCAAATTCAGCGTATAGTTTAGAGTCAATAAATGTACTTTTACAAAGTTAAAATCTTGACTTACATTACACAGCTGATTCAGTACCTTCGATTTCCTCTCGATTGCTTAGCTTGGAAAGGCAACACAAAATCATTCAAACCATATGGTTTGATTCCTGGCCTGTACTGATTTAACCAGGGTGGCAGTAGGACAAATTGGCTTCAGTGTCCAGCACTGGAGAAGGGAAAGAACAACAAGCTAGGGCTCCTGTTTCTGATTGTGATCCAGTGATTTCACCTGGAAACTGCACCTGTAACCATCAGGTGAATTCCATCCCTGATCACTGCCCAGTGACCAACAACTTGCATTTATATAGCGCCTTTAACGCAGTAAAAACGTCCTGTGATTCTTCACAGGAGCGTTAATAAACAAAATATGACACCGAGCCACATAAGGAGAAATTAGGGCTGATGACCAAAAGCTTGGTCACAGAGGTGGGTTTTAAGTTGAGCATTGTTGAAAACTGTATGTAGGCAAAGTGAGGACAAGGCAATCCTCTGCCTCCAGTAACTGGCTAGTTTAGAAATGTCAGACATTTACCTGTGAATACATTTCGCAACTCAAAAGTGGTAATTATTTGACATAGTAACTTTACAAAACTTTACTCATTAGCAACTTTCAGATTGACCATATGTTGAGACCACCTGGCTCCTACTGTTTACACTACTAAATTGGGTTCCCTTATTCCAGAAGAGTCTTGGACCTTGTGGGGAGGCCGGCTGATGAGGTGGGTGTGGAAAAGATCTGAAGGGAGCTTGCACCTTTTTTTGTCTGCTGCCGATTCTCCTCTACTTCTCCGAACTTTTTATATTGTTATTATTTCAGTTTTTCTGCATACTTCCTGCTCATATTTTTTTCCCTGCTTCACTTGACCATTTTCACATGTTCTTTTTAAGCCTTTTTCCTTTCAGGTGTACATAAAAGATCCCACGGTACTAAGAAGCGGAGCAGGGGAGTTCGCACTTTCTTTACTGAAACTGACCATGAGAATACTCACTGAACATTCGAGATCTACTTGCAGGTAGAGTCAGTTGTGATCAGGCATGGATTTGTCTGAGATTTGGGTCAGAATTTGAATGAGCAGAATTCCAAAGGTATCGATACTCTTCCCCCCCCCCCCCCCCCGCCCACCGCTCCTCAACAGACAAGACTGGTGATCCCAGGCAATGTGCTTTGTGAAACATACACTGGGAATATACTCCACTTGCTGAAAAGCTAACATTTTAACCTTCTGCTATCTTACCAGCCCAATATGGTGATTGAATGATCCACTGTAGGGGTATAGATGCCTGGACTAATGATCCAGGGCAGCAAGTTCAAATTCCACCATGGCAGCTGGGGAATTTAAATTCAGTTAATTAAATAAATCTGGAATAAAAGCTAGCGTCAGTAATGGTGACCATGAAACTACCGGATTGTTGTAAAACCCCGTCTGCTCCCTTTAGGGAAGGAAATCTGCCAACCTTACCTGGTCTGGCCTATGTGTGACTCCAGATCCACAGCAATGTGACTGACTCTTAAATGGCCTAGCAAGCCACTCAGAAATTAATAATAATAAAACCGGATGGACATCCCAGCATTGACCTCGGCACCGACTTCGGACACGACAACGGCACACCCAGTCCAGTCGACCTTGCAAAGTCTTCCTCACTAATATCTGGGGACTTGCCAAAATTAGGAGAGCAGTCACACAGACTAGTCAAGCAACAGTCTGACATAGTCATACTCACAGAATCATACCTTTCATCCAATGTCCCAAACTCCTCAATCACCATCCCTGGGTATGCCCTGTTCCACCAGCAGGACAGACCCACTAGAGGTGGCAGTACAGTGGTGTACAGTGGCCCTGGAAATCCTCAACATTGACTCTGGACCCCATGAAGTCTCATGGCTTCAGGTCAAGCATGGGCAAGGATACCTCCTGCTGAGTCCCACCTACTGCCCTCCCTCAGTTGAGTCCTGAAGGACATAGGTGCCAGATTGGGGCTGCAGCATGTGATGAGAGAACCAACACAAGGGGAAAAACCTACTTGACCTCGTCCTCACCCATCTACCTGTTGCAGATGTATCTGCCCATGCCAGCATTGGTAGCAGTGACCACCTCACAGTCCTTAAGGAGACAAAGACCAGTCTTCACACTGAGGACACCCTCCACTGTGTTGCGTGGGACTACTACCGTACTAAATGGGATAGATCCAGCAGCTCAAAATTGAACATCCAAGAGGCACTGTGGACCATCAGTAGCAGAATTGCACTCCACCACAATCTGTAACCTCATGGCCCGGTATATCCCTCACTCTATCATTACCATCAAGCCAGGGAACCAACCCTAGTTCAAGGAGGAGTGCACAAGAGCATGTCAGGAGCAGCACCAGGCACACCTAACAATGAGCGCATTGGATACAGGAAAGGCTATGGGCCCAGACAACATCCTGGCTGTCATGCTGAAGAACTAGCTGCGCCTCTAGCCAAGCTAGTCCAGTACAGCTACAACACTGGCATCTACCCGACAAAATGGAAAACTGCCCAGGTATGTCCTGTCCACAAAAAGTAAGACAAATCCAATCCAGTCAATTACCACTCCATCAGTCTACTCTCAATCATCAGCAAAGTGATGGAAAGCATCAACAGTGTTATCAAGTGGCACTTATTCACCAGTAACCCGTTCAGCAATGCTCAGTTTGGGTTTTGCCAGGACCACTCAGCTCAAGACCTCATTACAGCCTTGCTCCAAACATGGACAAAAAAGAGCTGAATTAATTAGAGGTGAGGCAAGAGTGACTGCCCTTGATATCAAGGCAACGTTTGACCGAGTGTGGCATCGAGGAGCCCAAGTAAAATTGAAGTCAATGGGAATCGGGGGGGAAAACTCTCCATTGGCTGCAGTCATACCTAGCACAAAGGAAGATAGTTGTGGTTGTTGGAGGTCAATCATCGCTGCAGGAGTTCGGGCAGTGTCCTAGACCCAACCATCTTCAGCTGCTTCATCAATAACCTTCCCTCGATCATAAGGTCAGAAGTGGAGCTGCTCACTGATGATTGCAGTGTTCAGTTCCATTCGCAACTCCTTAGTTAATGAAGCAGTCCATGCCCGCATGCAGCAAGGCCTGGACAATGTTCAAGCTTGGGCTGAGAAGTGGCAAGTAGCATTCATGCTACTCAAGTGCCGGGCAATGACTATCTCCAACTTGAGTGTCTAACCTCCGCCCCATGACAATCAACGGCATTACCATAGCCGAATCCCCCACCAGCAACACACCGGGGGTCACCACTGACCAGAAACTTAACTGGATCAGCCACATAACTGTAGCTGCAAGAGCGGGTCAGAGGCTGGGTATTCTGTGGTGAGTATCTCACCTCCTGACTCCCCAAAGCCTTTCCACCATCTACAAGGCACATGTCAGGAGCCTGATGGAATAATCTCCACTTGCCTAGATGAGTGCAGCTCTAACAACACAAGAAACTCGACATCATCCAGGACAAAACAGCCCGCTTGATCAGCACCCCATCCACCACCTTAAACATTCACTCCCTCCACCACCAGCATACCGTGGCTGCAGTGTGTACCATCTACAAGATGCACCGTAGCAACTTGCCAAGCTTTCTTCGACTGCACCTCCAAAACCTACGACCTCTACCACCTTGAAGGACATGGGCAGCAGGCGCATGAGAACACCATCACCTGCAAGTTCCCCTCCAAGTTGCACACCATCTGGATTTGGAAATATATCGCCGTTCCTTCATTGGCGCTGGGTCAACATCCTGGAACACCCTCTCTAACAGCGCTGTGGGAGTGAGTACCTTCACCACACGGATAGTAGCAGTTCAAGAAGGCAGCTCATCACCACCTTCTCAAGGGCAATTAGGGACGGGCAATAAATTTTGGCCTTGCCAGCGATACCCACATCCCGGAACGAATAACAAAAAATGCAAGACATAGAAGTGCTTTTGAGTTACTTCAGTCTCCTCAAAACACACATTGCAGCATTGATCACCAATAGATTCCTCAATTGCTAGAAAGCAAAGTCCAACAATTGTTACTTGCTTATTATATGGCTGCAGACTTTCACTCCCCTACCTCCTGAAGGCACGCTCATACGCTAGAGTATAATTTCATAGGCACTGGCAACCCTCCAGTACTTTGGCTATTCTTCATACGCCTCAGCAGAAAGTACTGGCAGGCTAGATGGAAGACAGCAAAACCACACCAAGTATTATACTCATCCACCATTCCAGTTGAAAACTGGATGCCCTTTCTAGTTGAAAACAAAAAAGGGGGTGGGGTCACTGGGTAGCAAATTAAAAATGGAAACTGTTTAAAAGTTGCAAAGATTAATCAGAACTGTTATAGCTTCAGTAAACAAATGCCGGAAAATGTTCACAGGCAGCCACAGATGATTGTTAAATTAATTTCCCACCAACAGAAAAAAGTCTTTGGTATGATCTTTTTTATTCTGTGTATATAGTTTATCTTTAATATGTGACCCAAAAGATCACAAAGTGTCTTTCAAGAAGTTTTGTCTTTCAATCTTTGTAAAAACTGCGGAGCATAAATGCATTGTACAGGATCTTTCCTCAGCCCCCCACCCCAATACAGTATGCAGGTTATAGTTGCAAAGCCAAATCAGAGTTGTAAACAGCAGGAAAGAAGGGTAAGCTACATTCAAAGTATATGAGGATACCACCATGGGTGGGTAATCTTGATTTCTTCATACCGTGCCACATCACTGAAACATGGGAGTTCGTAATCACAAGACAAATGCACTATAATGAATCAATTATTAAGGATTTCATAGCAGCGCATTTGGAAAGAGGTGACATGATAGGTCGAAGTCAGCATGGATTTGTGAAAGGGAAATCATGCTTGACAAATCTTCTGGAATTTTTTGAGGATGTTTCCAGTAGAGTGGACAAGGGAGAAGCAGTTGATGTAGTATATTTGGACATTCAGAAGGCTTTCGACAAGGTCCCACACAAGAGATTAATGTGCAAAGTTAAAGCACATGGGATTGGGGGTAGTGTGCTGACATGGATTGAGAACTGGTTGTCAGACAGGAAGCAAAGAGTAGGAGTAAATGGGTACTTTTCAGAATGGCAGGCAGTGACTAGTGGGGTACCGCAAGGTTCTGTGCTGGGGCCCCAGCTGTTTACACTGTACATTAATGATTTAGACGAGGGGATTAAATGTAGTATCTCCAAATTTGCGGATGACACTAAGTTGGGTGGCAGTGTGAGCTGCGAGGAGGATGCTATGAGGCTGCAGAGTGACTTGGATAGGTTAGGTGAGTGGGCAAATGCATGGCAGATGAAGTATAATGTGGATAAATGTGAGGTTATCCACTTTGGTGGTAAAAACAGAGAGACAGACTATTATCTGAATGGTGACAGATTAGGAAAAGGAGAGGTGCAACGAGACCTGGGTGTCATGGTACATCAGTCATTGAAGGTTGGCATGCAGGTACAGCAGGCGGTTAAGAAAGCAAATGGCATGTTGGCCTTCATAGCGAGGGGATTTCAGTACGGGGAAAGGGAGGTGTTACTACAGTTGTACAGGGCCTTGGTGAGGCCACACCTGGAGTATTGTGTACAGTTTTGGTCTCCTAACTTGAGGAAGGACATTCTTGCTATTGAGGGAGTGCAGCGAAGATTCACCAGACTGATTCCCAGGATGGCGGGACTGACCTATCAAGAAAGACTGGATCAACTGAGCTTGTATTCACTGGAGTTCAGAAGAATGAGAGGGGACCTCATAGAAAGGTTTAAAATTCTGATGGGTTCAGACAGGTTAGATGCAGGAAGAATGTTCACAATGTTGGGGAAGTCCAGAACCAGGGGTCACAGTCTAAGGATAAAGGGTAAGCCATTTAGGATCGAGATGAGGAGAAACTTCTTCACCCAGAGAGTGGTGAACCTGTGGAATTCTCTACCACAGAAAGTTGTTGAGGCCAATTCACTAAATATATTCAAAAAGGAGTTAGATGAAGTCCTTACTACTAGGGGGATCAAGGGGTATGGCGAGAAAGCAGGAATGGGGTACTGAAGTTGCATGTTCAGCCATGAACTCATTGAATGGCGGTGCAGGCTAGAAGGGCCAAATGGCCTACTCCTGCACCTATTTTCTATGTTTCTATGTTTCACTTTTTAATATTAGATCACTGTGCAGCACAAATGTGGCACGGTTCTATTAGGTAGATCAAGCTAACATTTATTTAAAATGCAATGTAGAATTTGAGAACACAGTTTGATGAGACCAAAACTCAAGCCTATCCTTTGAACTGAACTCCGACCACTGTTTGCAAACTACAGATAAAATAAATGCTTTTGGACAATCTGAAAATATTTACTGTATTATCTATAAATACATTGTTGTATACAGAGTACAAACAAAAATTTAAAAGATGGGGTTTGAACAGTTTATTAGGGGTTTATCAGAACTGGTGCATTTTAAACAAAAATTAAAACTAGCAGGCTTTTATTTAAAGAGCAACCCAGTATCTGATGCAAGGAAGTGGCTCAAAGTTTGATTAAAATCTGTTCAAACGTTAGAGGATATCTCGCCATCAGAAGTCTTTTTCTTAAGCATTGCTCAAAATTTGTCCGCCTCTGAAAAAAATTATTTTAGCCCTCTTCGTGTCTTCAGCGGGATCCGCACCCCCCTCACTCTCCCTCTCCTTCCCCCCTCCCCCTCCCCCCACCCCTCCTCTTCCCTTCCCCCCTTCCTCTTCCCCCCTCCCCTCTCTCTCCCTCTCCCCCTTCTCTCTCTCTCCCTCTCCCCCCCCATCTCTTCCCCTCCCCCCCTCTCTCCACCCCCCCCACCCTCCCTCCCTCTCCTCTTGCCCCCCCTCCCCCTCCTCTTCCCCCTCTCCCTCTCTCTTCCCCCCCTCTCCTGTCCCTTGCTCCCTTTCTCCTCCTTCGCTCCCTTTCTCCCCCCTCCCTCTCCTCCTTCGCTCCCTTTCTCCCCCCCTCCCTCTCCTCCTTCGCTCCCTTTCTCCCCCCTCCCTCTCCTCCTTCGCTCCCTTTCTCTCCCTCCCCCTTCGCTCCCTTTCTCCCCCTCCCCCTTCGCTCCCTTTCTCCCCCCCCCTCCCCTTCGCTCCCTTTCTCCCCCCCCTCCCCTTCGCTCCCTTTCTCCCCCCCCCCTCCCCTTCGCTCCCCCCTTCGCTCCCCCCCCTCCGCTGTCAGAAACACAGACACTGACAGACAGTCAGACACACTGACAGACAGAGAGAGAGAGAGACACTGACAGAGACAGAGAACACACACTGGGGGGGGTGGGGGGTGTCCCAGCATGCTGTTGGCGGGCTCCCAGTGCTGCAGTCGGTGAGTAGAAACGTAATTTTTTATTTATTGATTTTTTAATTTTTACAATTTTTTTTTGATTGATTTACTGGTTGATTTATTGATTTATTTATCATTTGTTATCGATAATGGCTCTTTATTTGCAAAAGTGATGTGTTTCATGTTTGTAAACCTCTCTCCCCCCCCCCCTCCACCCCCCTATCTCTCTTCCTTACGCCTGATTTTCTAAGTGAAGGCAAGGTTTTTCTGAGCGTACAAAAATCTACACTTGCTCCATTCTAAGTTAGTTTGGAGTAAGTTTTCACTGCCTAAACTTTCAAAACAGGCATAAGTGGCCAGACACGCCCCCTTTTGTTCTAACGGACTAGAACCGGAGCAAACTAAATGCCGAGAATTGCAATTTCTAAGATACTCCATTCTAAACCAGTTGCTCCAAAAAAATAGGAGCAACACAGGCCGAAACTTGACCCCAAAGAACTGATCACCACCTCCACTAATAATTCAGCACTTTCCCTCAGTAATTTCTTTAGCTGTCGACCATAGTTTGGTGGTAGCATTCTCACCTCTGGATTCAAGCCCCATTCCAGAGAATTGAGCATAGTCTCGGTTGATACCTTGCAATACTGAGGGAGTGCAGCACTGTTAAAAAATGCAGATTTTTGGTTTGAGACCTTAAACCAAGGGCCCGACTTAGGGATGATGCAGAGCAAAGGTCAAGTAGAGAGGGTAATGTTGTCTATGTACAGTAAGATTCTATGCACAGCCCATTAGTGATTGTGCATATTTGGATTTGTACAGATTTATATCAAGTTGTATTTACTGAGCTACCAGAACTGCAAAACATTAGTAAATTTCTTAACGAGATAGTTAAAGTACAGTACAATGGCCTAGTTGCCTAACAAATATTAGTGAATTGTATTTTACATTTATAATAGTATATAGTAAGCTAGAGCTGCAAATAGTTCACTACTTTTGGAGGCATGCTCATTCCATAATTACATACAGCAAGTTTCTTCCCGTGGCTGTGCAGTTCTAGACAATATTGAGCGCAGGGAAGGTAAAAATGAGAGAGAACATGAGAACACGGAGAAAAATCATTCCAGATTGTTTAGTTGTCCTTACATAAGAACATAAGAAATAGGAGCAGGAGTAGGCCATACGGTCTCATGAGTCAACTCTGCCATTTAATCCGATCATGGCTAATTCAATCATGGACTCAGCTCCACGTCCCTGCCCACTCTCCATAACCCCTTATTCCCTTATCGTTTAAGAAACTGTCTATTTCTGTCTTAAGTTTATTCAATGTCCCAGCTTCCACAGTTCTCTGAGGCAGCAAATTCCACAGATCCACAACCCTCAGAAGAAATTTCTCATCTCAGTTTTAAATGAGCGGCCCTTTATTCTAAGATTATGCCCTCTAGTTATAGGGGCCAAGTTTCGGCCTGAGTTGCTCCTGTTTTTTGGTTGCTCCTGTTTTTTTGGAGCAACTGGTTTAGAATGGAGTATCTTAAAAATTGCAATTCTCGGCATTTAGTTTGCTCCAGCTCAAGTCAGTTAGAACAGTTTCAGTTTGGAACAGATTTTTTTTCAAAAGGAACGTGTCCGGCCATTTACGCCCGTTTTGAAAGTTTAGGCAGTGAAAACTTACTCCAAACTAACTTAGAATGGAGTAAGTGTAGATTTTTGTACGCTCAGAAAAACCTTGCCTACACTTAGAAAATCAGGCGTAGGTTACAAATCAGGCGTAGGGAATGGGGGGAGGGGGGGGGGGGGGGGGGGAGGTTTAAAAGGGAAGTTTACAAACATTAAACACTTCAGTTTTACAAACAAAGAGCCATCATCAATAATAAATACATCAATAAATCAATTTTAAAAAATTAATTTAAAAAATATAATTTTTTTTAAAATCAATAAACAAAACATTTTCTACTTACCGACTGAGCACCGGGAGCCCTCCAACAGCATGCTGGGACGGCCTCCCCCGCCCCCCGCCCAGTGTGTGTCTGTCAGTGTCTCCATCTCTCTGTGTGTGTGTCTCTCTCACTCTGTCAGTGCCTGTGTTTCTGACAGCGAGGGAAGGGGGAGAGGGAGGGAGGGGAGAGAAGAGGGGGAAGAGAAGAGGGGGAGGGAAGAAGAGGGGGAGGGAAGAAGAGGGGGAGGGAAGAAGAGGGGGAGGGAAGAAGAGGGGGAGGGAAGAAGAGGGGGAGGGAAGAAGAGGGGGAGGGAAGAAGAGGGGGAGGGAAGAAGAGGGGGAGGGAAGAAGAGGGGGAGGGAAGAAGAGGGGGAGGGAAGAAGAGGGGGAGGGAAGAAGAGGGGGAGGGAAGAAGAGGGGGAGGGAAGAAGAGGGGGAGGGAAGAAGAGGGGGAGGGAAGAAGAGGGGGAGGGAGGAGAGATTTTTCAGGCGCACTTTCCGGCGCAAGAAACGGGCGCCCAGGTCGGGGCTGCGCCGTTCTAGGCGCGGCCCGAAACTTGGGCCCATCGTCTCCCCCATCAGTGGAAACATCCTCTCTGCATCCACCTTGTCAAGCCCCCTCATAATTTTTATAAGTTTCAATAAGATCACCTCTCATTCTTGTGAACGCCAATGAGTAGATTGACAAACTTCCAGGTCAAAGGTCACTTGCCAAAACAAAATAAGAGAGCTATTTCTAACAAATAATGAATAGCATAGCAAGAGATCTGTGAACAGATGGCCCACTGCCCTCTTATCTGAAAATGGTGCACAGACACCGGGGAATCAAAAATATGAGAAGTGGAACAAAGTACCTTCAAAAAACCAGACAGCATTACTGATAATGCATCAAAAGAGAAACACTAATTTCACTATTATTCATTTAGAATGTGATTTAATCGTATAAAATAGGCAACAGATTGTCAGCAGGTCCTGACAGCAATAAATGCTGTTATCCCGATCATGTCAGCATTGCAGGAATACCTACAATGACTAGCTTCAATGCAAAAGAATCTAAAGCAGCAAAGCCCATAGTCATTTGGAAAAATGTTTCCTCATTTATCTAAAAGTTTAATCAGATTTAAAATCCATTCTGTTTTCCTACACTTCTATTTGCAACCATTAAGATTTAAATTGTTGCACATATGCTACAAGTCCTCATTCTCGCCAACCAAAATTATAAAGTGTCTATTGCTATTCACAATATGGAAAACAATGAAATGTAGGTTTTATTCAGCTAAATCAAATTTACCCCTGCAAGAGTGAATCTTTAAGACAGTAGAGAAAACTTTACATTGACTGACAAGTTACTTACCGGATCCCCTAATCTTTCCAAATTGTCCAGGAAATATTTCACAGATTCTCCCTGAAAAAGGAAAAAAAAATGCCATTTAGTACAATACCAGATGTGTTTTTTTAAACTTGTAGAGGAAAGCCAGCTACAGTTGGTGCCAATTATTTTGGTACTGATTATTAAAATGCTCAAACAGTATAAATCTGAAACAGCTTTGCAGCGCTGTTCAAATGGTATTCTTCTGCAAATGAGAATCTGAACAATTAAATTGGGTACACGTGCCATCTTGTACTCCTGCAAAGCATCTTGGGACCTTTTACTATGTTAAAAGCGCTATATAATTGCAAGTTGTTGCATCATGCTTAGGCAAAAAAATTAAGTTGTCAAATTTGATGCATCATTAAAAAATAATTTACCCACATCAATCTTTACAGCAATGACGCAAATGCTTTGCTAACACATTAACTTTAAATGATCTTAAAAATATTTGAGCAAAAGACTGGAAGCCAAACATTTGAAAACAAAATCTTATTTATGCTGATATCTGTATACAAAAAGAAATTATTTTAAATTACAAGTGAAAATTAATGTTTGTGGGTCTAAAAAAATATCTGCAATCTTCAGAGCATATAGAAAACAGGTATTGGCCATCAAAACTAATTGTCGCAGTTTTGGGTTTGAACACTAGATACTTGCTCGGGTTCAATGTATCCAGCCGTTCCTGTAGGCGACCCTCATTTGGGCAAAGGTCAACAATGGCAAAGATGTTTGAGATTCACGGTAATGGGTTGATTTTCCAAATTAATACTTCAGGCGACCACTGCGCTGACTATAAAAAAAAAATCTTGCACCTTGTAGATTCCTTTCCAGACAATTTGTCTACTGAACCAATAGCTTTCTGCTTTTAATGACCATGGGTGTTAATCTAGCAACAGAAATTCACGTTGAAAATTCACAGGACTTTTTGCCACACTGATCATTAAAGAGACTGATTTGAAAAGCTGAAACACATCATAAAGCAACAGCTCCCTACTGAGGAAAGTAGCGTTAACATTTTAGGTTGATGGCCTTTCATCAGAATTTCAGTTCTAATGAAAGATCATTGATCTGAAACATTAACCCTACCTCCTCTGTCCACAGATGCTATTTCTCCTGCTGCGTGTTGCCAGGATTGTCTGCTTTTATTTCAGATTTCAAGCATCTGCAGGATTTTGCTTGTTCCTCCTTGTACAAGTAAAATAGGACTTATTACTGCACAATGTTTCTTCATAGTAATTTGGAGCCATTGCTAATCATTAATACAATTCCTTCAAAATTGCTCCTGTGGTTCGAACATATAATTTTAATTATCTTTGTAACAGGAAATGCTGCTGAGATCATATTCCCGATAAACTGGTATTCATGCAGCATTCAAAAGCTTACAGTATATCAAAATGAAAGTTGCAGTATGTTTGGACAGAATACTAATGAAAAAATTGGCACTTTTAGAATAAAGCTGTAGATTATCTTGGATTTTGAGTACAAGAATCCGTTGACAGCATTTGAATGATGTTGTTTAATGGAGCATAGATCACTCATTTCTAAACCTTATTCTAAAAAGCATGGCAGTTAAGCTCATCTATTCAGAGATATACAAATTACACACATTTCAGAATTGCACGTATTTTAATTCTAGAATTTGTGCTTTTCTCCACGCCCCACGCACACACAGAAACAGAAAGACAACTGCACAATAAACATGGTATTTAAACAGCCCTTCTATAATGAAGTGTGCAAAAAGCAATTTTTTGTCCAAAGCATTCTGCATACATTTAACGAACTGTTCTACCCCAACATTGTAATGCCCAAAAGCACCATACTTCAAAAGGCGCTATCCACTTAACAGCAGTAAGGCATTTATCATGGAGTGGAATTCGTCATCCGTCTTTGCCTCATCAAGTTTTCTATACTTCCACTGAATTTATTTTAAAAAGACTGGCCTGGTGAATTGGAGTTACATTTAAATGTTAAGTGTTGCAAAGTTCAAATTAAATTCAGAAGAACAGTTGAATCTGTCCACATGTATTAATCTAAATTCCTTGCATATAACTGACCAATATACAATTGGAACATATTACTCCATTAAATAGGAGTCACAGATCATTTGAGGGAGGTGGAGAATATGGGGAGATAAAGGAAGACACTCTCAACAGTTAGATTACCTGCAAACAGATCTGTTGCTTTATTTTCTTAAAGGAAACCACAATATTTTAATTTGAAAACCTATGAAATGTTAGTCTAGCGATTCCAGAGTTGCCACCTCATCTCTAAGCCTCTGAGTCAGAAGGTTGTGGGCTCAAGTCCCACTCGAGGGGCCCAAGTTTCCACATGATTTGCGCCTGATTTTTAGGAGCAATTGGTGGAGAATGGACTATCTTAGAATTTGCAATTCTCCACATTTTTTTTTCTGCAGTTCTCGTCAGGTAGAACAGTTCTACTTTGGAACAGAATTCTTTCAAAAGAGGGCTTGTCCGGCCACTGACGCCTGATTTGAAAGTTTCCACAGTGAAAACGTACTCCAAACAAAAGTAGAATGGAGCAAGTGAAGATTTTTTTAGAACTGAAAAAACCTGTTCTACACATTAAAAAATCAGGCGCAGGTTACAAATCAGGCGTCCAGAACGAGGTGGGGGGGGGGGGGGGGGGGGGGGGGGAAAGGGAACTCATTAAATTCTACAATAAATCCTTATTTATACTTATACAAATATTATACAAATAAATCTAACCTGAATAAACATTTATAAGCAAAGAAAAGATTAAATAAACCATCTTCCTACCTGTGTGAAAGTGCTTCAGACAGGAAGAATGGTGCAGCAAGCCTCACAAAACGAGGGAGCCGACCGAACGTGGGCGGGAGGGAGGGAGGGAGCCGACCGAACGCGGGGAGGGAGGGAGCCGACCGAACGCGGGGAGGGAGGGAGGGAGGGAGGGAGCCGACCGAACGCGGGGAGGGAGGGAGGGAGGCGAGGGAGCCGACCGAACGCGGGGAGGGAGGGAGGGGGGCGAGGGAGCCGACCGAACGCGGGGAGGGAGGGAGGGGGGCGAGGGAGCCGACCGAACGCGGGGAGGGAGGGAGGGGGGCGAGGGAGCCGACCGAACGCGGGGAGGGCGGGAGGGGGGCGAGGGAGCCGACCGAACGCGGGCGGGAGGGGGGGCGAGGGAGCCGACCGAACGCGGGCGGGAGGGGGGCGAGGGAGCCGACCGAACGCGGGGGGGCGAGGGAGCCGACCGAACGCGGGGGGGCGAGGGAGCCGACCGAACGCGGGGGGGCGAGGGAGCCGACCGAACGCGGGGGGGCGAGGGAGCCGACCGAACGCGGGGGGGCGAGGGAGCCGACCGAACGCGGGGGGGCGAGGGAGCCGACCGAACGCGGGGGGGCGAGGGAGCCGACCGAACGCGGGGGGGGGGGGGGCGAGGGAGCCGACCGAACGCGGGGGGGGGGGGGGCGAGGGAGCCGACCGAACGCGGGGGGGGGGGGGCGAGGGAGCCGACCGAACGCGGTGGGGGCGAGGGAGCCGACCGAACGCGGGGGGGGGGCGAGGGAGCCGACCGAACGCGGGGGGCGAGGGAGCCGACCGAACGCGGGGGGGCGAGGGAGCCGACCGAACGCGGGGGGGCGAGGGAGCCGACCGAACGCGGGGGGGCGAGGGAGCCGACCGAACGCGGGCGGGAGGGGGGCGAGGGAGCCGACCGAACGCGGGCGGGAGGGGGGCGAGGGAGCCGACCGAACGCGGGCGGGAGGGGGGCGAGGGAGCCGACCGAACGCGGGCGGGAGGGGGGCGAGGGAGCCGACCGAACGCGGGCGGGAGGGGGACGAGGGAGCCGACCGAACGCGGGGGGGGGGGGGCGAGGGAGCCGACCGAACGCGGGGGGGGGCGAGGGAGCCGACCGAACGCGGGGGGGGGCGAGGGAGCCGACCGAACGCGGGGGGCGAGGAAGCCGACCGAACGCGGGGGGCGAGGAAGCCGACCGAACGCGGGGGGGGGGGGAGGGAGAGCCGTTCCAGGCGGCTGGCGGGAAAGAGAGAAGGCTGCAGGAAGCCTCAGAAATTGAGGAGCCATTTCCCGACGGCAAAAGGGGGAGGTCGTCGGGAAACGGCTGCCTCAACTTTCTGAGGCTTCCTGCACCCTTCTCACTGCTACAAGAAGCCTCTGTGCTGATGGCAATGTACTTTTATTTAAAAATGTTCAAAAACTAAACAGCTACAAAGAACTACAAAAATGGCCGAGTGCCAATGTTTTTTTCACACTGAGCATGTGCGAACGCTCCAACGCGCACGTGCAGCGTTGTTGCCGGCAGGAAAAAAACTAATTTAAATAGTACCCGCCCCCTCCCACTTACAAAATCGGCGCGAGTGTAGGCTCTGCCCCCCCCGGGCGCCGCGCCAAGCAGACAAGGAGCTGCAGAACGCTCCAGAATCGCTCGTTTTTTTTCCGCCGCCGTTTTAGGCGCGAAAAACGGGCGCCCAGCTCGGAAGGGCGCCCGTTTTTTATCATGTGGAAACTTGGGCCCCATGGACTGGAGCACAAAATCTAGGCTGACACTCCAATGCAGTACTGAGTGTGTGCAGCACCGTCATAGGTGCTATTAAACTGACATCGGTCTGCCGTCTCAGGTGCACGCAAAAGATCCCACGGCACTATTTTGAACAACAATAGGGAAGGTCAATAGTTATCCCTCAACCAACATCACTAAATCAAATTATCTGGTCATTATCACATTACTGTGTATAAATTGGCCACCCTACATTACAACAGTGACTGCATTTCAAAAGTATTCATTAGCTGATATGGGCTTTGGGACATCCTGAGGACTTGAAAGGCACTGGAAAAATGCAAGTTCTTTAAGGTGAATGCAACAATTTCCTAGCTTTGAGTTGAAACTCCAGCATTATTGCCAAAGTGCCTTACAGAGCTGCAGAAATAATCATAATATTAACTAGAGTCCAAAATCCACCAATTCTACCTACTATTTTACTTACGCCATGAAAAATTCTGAAATTCATGAATCAAATCTACAACTTCTCTCTATACTTAGCTTACATGATTTTTTTTTTTAAATTAACAGCTACTTTTAAATGTCAAACCTCATTCAAAAATTACTATTTGAATATTCCTACTTTGCATTGACAACAGCAGGCTTCACAATGTAATCATTCTACTTTTAGGCCTTTCATCAAAAACCAGGATACATTGAGATTGGTTAACTATCCGATTTAAGAGTGATCCCTGTTCAACATAGTACCTTGACCTAGACCGCAAATTGGATCACAGAAGGTCTATGGCATGGAAGCTCCTTGATTCAGGTGTACTTGCTTCTTTTTGATTTAGTCACGGCCATTAAACAATATTTGGCCCTAGAAGCAAAAGTCACTAAAACCCATTAATCAGAATTACTTGTGATTCTTAATCTTCTCAGCATTGTGCTCAATGAAGTATGTGGTGAATATGGCCTGGAATCAGACTCATCATCATCATAGGCAGTCCCTCGAAACGAGGATGACTTGCTTCCACGCCCAAAAAGATGAGTTCACAGGTGTTTCAATGAAGGACCTAATATTCCAGGTCCTGAACTATATGTTGAAAAGGTGGAAGATGCCGGTGCATGGATTTATTTTTTTTTATAAACGTGTGGTGGCCGTTACACACCAGCCACCACATGGGCTTGACAGAGCTAGGTCTTGGTCCAGTGGCAAGAGTTATCCAAGACGACTGGAGACCTGCTCTGCTGCACAGACCTAGTGCGCACACATATCGCAGTGTGGGCTGGCCCGTACTGCCCCCAGGGCCTTGCCTCTTCTGGGCCCCGAACTCATGCCTCTCCTGGGCCCCAATCACATCCCTCTACAATCTCTCGCTGCTCCTTCGCCTTGACCTCACCGCTCCTGCTGTATCTGCCCACGCCCCAATCACCGACCTGGACCTTGAATGTGTTGGAATCAGACTAACTAGGAGACAGCTGCCTCACTTCAATATCTAAAACAATTAAGAACAAATACTAAGATCTCCAAATTTGTGATGGAAGTGAGACAGGAGGGCAAGGAGATTAAAGGCAAGTTGCGGCTGAGATCAGCTACCTCAGCATAGACCAACCCACCAAGACATCTAGAAGCACCTTAGAAGAAATAAGGGCAGACTGTTAAATTTATTGAATGGTAGAGTAGAGTGAAGAATAAATCTCATTGGAATTTGCTGGAAAGGTAGAAAAATAATTCTGGATCCTTTGAACTGCCACTTATAATCATAGAATGATACAGTCCACAGTGCCTGTGCTGGCTCTTGAGTAGAGCTATCCAATTAAACCCACTCCCCTGATCTTTCTCCATAGCCCTGTATTTTTTTCCCTTCAATTATTTATCCAATTTTCTTTTGAATGTTATTATTGAATCTGCCTCCTCCACCCTTTCAGGCAGTGCATTCCAGATTAATGTGTCCCAGATTATTGTCTTTAAAAAACTTTTCCCACCACCGTTAGGCTGACTGGCTTGTAGTTGCCACGTTTACTTTCTTCCCATTTTTAAATAGGGGTATAATATTTACCACCCCCATATCTAAGGAGGGTTGGAAGATTGTGACCAGAGCCTCTGCAATTTCCACCCTTACTTCCAACTCAGTAAGCTAGGGTGCATGATGCACACAAATATATGAAACCTTGACCAAGATGCAGCCATCCCCATTAGCTGATTACCTCAAATTAAGTACTATTGCTGAGTAGTTGGAAATGTAGCCATGAAATATTCTTCTTCCCACGTTCAGTAGTAATATGGATTTGGAGCTTGCTCCGATATTTAAGCAAATGAACACTTTGTTGATTCTCTAATTTGAAGTCAAATTTGTTGGACAAAAGTATTCTTGAGAATCATTTGCCCATTATTGCCTACTACTATAGTGACACAATCAACTGTTTCTACATTTGTAAGTTTGTATTCTATTCATTAAAAAAAACATTTTACTGAAAATATTTCTATCAAATTACCATTTACAAATATTCGATATGCATGTTCTATGCCATTTTCCTCTCCAACGGTGTTGGCATCTTGTTGGGTTAGTTATACAAACCATGATTTGTATTCTCCAGTACTCTGTCCAAATAGGAGCACTGGCCAGGAATTTGAGAAGTCAGACCCTCCCATACAAAAATAACTTGCATTAATAAACAATGTCCACACACACATCCCTCCAGTAGGAATCGCTGCACATCAAATACAGAAACTCTGGTCAATTTTTGCCCTCGCTAACTCGGCTGTTAGTTCCATCCCAGCGCAGTTCCTACCTGGAACATTCCTGGTCTGTATAGCTTAGCACGTTATTCTGCCATCCGCAAAGCCTCTGTGATAGGTTTAATAAATCTTAGCGCACAAGTAATTCTATTTAGAGGATGTGAAAACCAGTGAAATTTATAACGTTTTAATGGTGTATACAAAAACAGTGTTCTATTCATGATTGTTCAGTTAGAACATCAAGCACATGCAAAAGAAATACACACATTATCCTATCCAGTATCTGGGCTATGGCATTATCAAATCTAAAAGTAATTTAATCATAATTGCACATATTCTTGACACTAATGGTTAAGTTAAAATAAACTAATTTGAAAAAAGGCTGTGTCATAATCTTATGGTAGCCTTGGAACTCCTTGCCTAAAAGCATCAGTCCTCACATCTTGCAGAAACCAGCCATAATAGTCTCAACCTCAAATACAGTACAAATTCATTCTGCAGTGGGCACACAGCTAATTTTGAATTTATAACTCCAAGAATATGTAGGTACAAATTTTTCACTTCCCTACTAAAATACAAACCCCAAATAACCATGACAATTTTATCCTGGAAACTACAACTGCAGCATTATTACGGTATATTTTATGGTAAATAGCTATCTAAACAGAGCTGAAGCATTAATCGCAGATTTCTACAATAGCTGCTAGCAATAAGTACTTCTTAATTTATAATAAGAAATAACAGTCATAAGGCTGTGGGTTCAAGCCCCACTAGAGATTGGAGCACTTCTGTGCAGTACTGATGGAGTGCTATACTTTCAGAGACATTAAACCGAGGTCCAGTCTTCCCTCTAAGGTGGATGTGAAAGATCCCTTGGCACTCTTCAAAGAGGAGCAGGGGAGTTCTCCCGGTGTCTTGGCCAGCATTTGTCAACCTCACAGTTGATAAGCTCCCCACTAGAGTGGAGCTAAACTACAGAACCAGTGGGAAGCTGTTCAACCTTCGCCATCTCCAGGTCAGGTCCAAGACCACTCCAACCTCGGTCGTCGAGCTTCAGTATGCGGACGACGCCTGCGTCTGTGCACACACACAGGCTGAACTCCAGGACATAGTCGACGTATTTACCGAGGCGTATGAAAGCATGGGCCTTACGCTAAACATTAGCAAGACAAAGATCCTACACCAGCCTGTCCTTGCCGCACAGCACTGCCCCCCAAACATCAAGATCCACGGCGTGGCCCTGGACAACGTGGACCACTTCCACTATCTCGGGAGCATCCTATGAACAAGAGCAGGCATTGATGATGAGATCCAACACCATCTCCAGTGCAGCCTTCGGCCGTCTGAGGAAAAGAGTGTTTGAAGATCAGTCCCTCAAAACTGTCACCATGCTCATGGTCTACAGGGCCGTAGTAATATCCGCCCTCCTGTATGGCTCAGAGACATGGACCATGTACAGTAGACACCTCAAGTCGCTGGAGAAATACCACCAGCGATGTCTCCACAAGATCCTGCAAGTCCCCTGGGAGGACAAACGCACAAACATTAGCATCCTCGCAACAGCCCCAGCATTGAAGCACTGACCACACTTGATCAGCTCCGCTGGGCAGGCCACATAGTTCGCATGACAGACACGAGACTCCCAAAGCAAGCACTCTACTTGGAAATCGTCCACGGCAAACGAGCCAAAGGCAGGCAGAGGAAAACATTACAAGGACACTCTCAAAGCCTCCCTGATAAAGTGTGACATCCCCACTGACACCTGGGAGTCCTTGGCCATAGACCGCCATAAGTGGAGGAAGTGCATCTGGGAGGGCGCTGAGCTCCTCGAGTATCGTCGCCGAGAGCATGCAGAAATCAAGCGCAGGCAGCGGAGGGAGCGTGCGGCAAACCAGGCCCCCTGCCCACCCTTTCCTTCAACGACTATCTGTCCCACCTGTGACAGAAAATGTGGTTCTCGTATTGGACTGTACAGCCACCTAAGAACATATGCTAAGAGTGGAAGCAAGTCTTCCTCGATCCCGATGGACTGCCGATGATGATGATTATCCCTCACCAACATCTAAAACAGATGATCTGCTCATTATCACATTGCTGTTTGTGGGACCTTACTGTGGTTAAATTGGCTGCATGGATTCCTACTTTATAAGTGACTACACTTCAAAAGTGCTTTATTACCTGTGAAGTGCTTTGGAACATTGTGACGTTGTGAAAGGCACTATATAAATACAATTCCTTCTTTTAGCTATACATCCTATGCTGAATAGTTTTATACAGGCCCAGTTTTGTTATTAATCTCTCGTTAGTGAGTTTGAAGATTGAAGTTCTTCACCTCAGGGGAGGGGTTACTCAATGTACCAGGGAATAGTTTAAACAATTCAAATGTGTGGGTAACCGAAAAAGAATGATTGCAAATAGAAATATTTATTGGATTAGCCAAACATTATTGAAATCCAAACTGCTTAGCTGTGGAAACAAATATGGCCTACGGTTCTTCCTTATGACACTTGTTAAGTTCTGTGCAAACTCAACTCCTGCTTATTCTATTAGCAGTTCAGAGTTAGAACATTTCACATACATACAGACAGGTACTCAGACAGGTTTCTTTTTAAATTTCCAAGCTTTTAAAAAAAACATTTTAAACATTTAAAGTTAGACTGAATATCGAGGATTTATTTCCATTCTAATGTTGCAGACAGCCTCAGGGCAACATTAACTTAGAAGGAAAAGATAAGTCTGAAACATTACTTTAAATTATGAGACAGTCAAGTGCCACATGTTCAAAATTGTAAAATGTAAGTTTAGAATGGATAATCAGGATGCTTTTTTTAAAAAAAAGTGACCACCGCATGCAATGGACTTCGAGTAGTGGAAGCAAAAACCCTGGAACAATTTAAGAAACATTTGGATGCTGCAATTAGGGGGACTGGATCTTGCTGAATGATTGAAAATGGCCTTCCTCATTCATAATTATCTTGAGGTTCTCCTTACTTGCCTGTCTTTTAAATGATTACTATGCTGCTGTGATTTCTGCTAGAATGCCTACCAAACTGTATCTAGTATTACACATTTCACTTGGTGTCAAACATAATATGACTGCACAAAAATATGGATATACATTCTAACCTATGATGGGTGCTCAATTGGAATAAAGTTCTGCCAAGTAATACCAGTTTCCCTCTTAAATCACTACAATCCAAGAAGAAAGTTGCTGTACAAGATGGAGTTCAGGCATCCAATTTGTATCATTATGGTTGTACGAGCTCCACCCAACATTTACAGGAAATGATAGGATCGCTATCAAAACATCAAGAAACAAGCAATTATCAACAGAAATCTGTATTTTGGGTATACTAGAGTCTGAGGCAGTCTTTCCTCTAAAGTATGCATACAAATTCTGCAAAATGGTCATCAGTTGTTCTCAGGCAATCGGCCTTCCAAGTACGTGAACTCAAATGTTTCTGTGATGCACGTTATATGAATAACTTGTACACTCAAACTTTCAATCTAGAGGGTGATTCCTAATATTAGTGAAAGAAAAAAAATCTCAAATGAAAATTACAAATGGAAGATTTCCTACAGCAAATCACAGAACCAAATGAGAGCAGAGTGACAGATAGCCTTTAAACCATACGCGGCTCCAAAATGCCATACTGCAATACCAAATTAAGCTTTAAATAGTCATATCAACATTTATTTGACTTTTTGTCTTCAAGACTATTTAGTTCAATTGCTGGTATTTTGCTGGTACTATCTTAGACATTCAGATTTTTTTTATAATTGCCCCACAAAACAAGTCACTTCATGGATAAATGAACTTCAGGAGCGAGTACATGTAGATTTAAAGAAAAAGAGAGATGAGTTTAATTTTTTTATTCCAATCTATTAATTTAAAAATTTGTCAGTGCAATAACCATTAGGAAGCTTAGATTGGTAATTAAAGAGTGGAGGAAAGCAGAGTTTATTCAGTATATTTTTGTCTCTACTATCTTCACAGTACTAAAATTTGTTTTGATGATTATAAAGGTTGACTAACTCGCTTGACCATGTACAGAACGAAACAAAAGGCTGTACTTGTGTTTATAATATTTTAAGAAAAGTTAAGTTTTTTACTGGTACCCAAGCTGCAGTAACACGGTCCTTTTTGCACCACTTTTCTTATTTGGTTGCGCTGATCAAATTTTTTGAAAACGGGTGTTATTGCATATTAGTGGGTAAATCCTAAATCAGAACACCAAGATCCATTAGTATCATCAACTTGAGATGTATGCCAACTAATGGAAATGTGGGGTCAAACCTTAAATAATCCACGAAGACAAAAGCTTGGGCATCCCTGGGTCTGAGGTATTTTGTTGCTACAGTATTAAGTTCAGTAACTTAACTGTACTTCAAGGAAACTGCCACTACTTTTTACAAAACTAGTTTGACAAGGTTTCAGATAGAACTCACTTCAAATGGTTATTTTTTACCCAACCAAACAGACGGATGAGAAAACATAGGAAAGCTGGTGTAGTGCAACTATTTTAATCGTAAATTTAAAAAACCTGTGCAAGACACATGAAGGACCACTATTATGGTCCTGGTTTCCAAATGGAATAAAAAGAGATTTGCATTTCTACAGCAGTTCATTACATTTCTCAAAATGTCTCAAAGCGCTTCAAACACAATAAATCACTTTGAAATGCACTCTCTTATGCAGGCAAACAGCAATCATTTTGCAGAGAACAAAATCCTCAAATAGCAATAGTTTTTTTGGTGTTATTGCTCTAAAAAGGAATATTCACCTGGAGAAATGTAATTTACAGTAAGTTCAAGTGACAAAAAATGATGTATGAAACAAAATAGGCCATGCTAATGCCATAGCTCAAGAGTTGGCAGATCAAACCTCAATCTCTGTTCTGGTGTTGTGCCTGAGAATATACAGGGCAGCAAGTCTACTCAATCCACCCTTGTGGATTTGCAATACTGACTACACAAGTCTCATTGTATCCCTAACAGAAGTTTCATTTTAAAGCAACTGAATTTGCAACCATTTGGGTCATACGTAGCACTACAGTCACTCTGAAATGGTGAAAAGCAGCTTTAAATTACATGGGCCCAAAATTCAACAACTTACCGCCCACTAATGCCCAGAAATACAAGTTATGTCCAAAAAAAAAACACATTTGCCTGGCGGTAAATTCATCAGTCATTACCCTCGGGCAGTATTCGATACTTTCCGCCCAAAATGGAAGTTTTATCATTAAGACATGTTTATCACTGGACCTTAATACAGTCTTGAAAAAGCAGGCAATATGGACACAGAGCTGACAGGCATAATTGTTTCACAGATGTGTGGCATGTTTGATAGTACACAGATCTTTATAGTTCTCCAGTTTGATGTATTTTTAAATGGATTGGATTTCTAGCATTTTCTAGTGTTAGCCAATAATGCAGTTTGAGAACAGAGTCTGGAAATAGTGTGCGTATTCACTCGAGTGATCTTATTTTATAAATGGTCTAATAAAGCCTTATATACTCCTTTATTAATGAACTATAATTTTAAAAATATTAAGTCTCTCTCACCACCCCACCCCACCCAGCCCCCAGCGATCTCTCTCTTTCTCCCCACCTCCGTCCCCAATAGTGATCTCTCTCTCTCACCTCCCCACTCCACCCCATCTCAGGTCAGCCATCTCTGGCCTCGTCGGTGCTTCTCCGGGGAGTGCGGAGCTTGACAGCCATGCACGTGTGCGCACAACTCGGGAGCCTATGATTCCTGAGTTGGAAGGCCTCCTCCGCCCGCTGCATTCCGCTTCCACCGAGAAAAGCGGGATGAATCTCCTGCCCACTCGGCCCCAGCGGCACAGGACAGTAAAAACGCAAGCACTGCCCAGGTACCATCGAAAAATGGGCAGAACTTAGCTTTCATCAATTTCGGCCCCCATATATTTTGATCAACTTCAGTTTCCTTTAGACAAGGTTAGACGAAGCAACATTTACGATAGTAGGCAATTATAGAGATTTGAGAGCCTGGAAAGTAACTATACAAAACTAATGGGTAGACTTTAATGTTAAAAATAATTATGCTACCCAGTGACCTTTTAGTGATAAACCTTTCTATTTAGGCTCATAATAGCAGCCTGGAATGAACTAGTTCCAAAGACTAGCTGATCATTTTCCCCCAAAAAAATGTTTCAAGTCAATTCTTCTCAACTCTTTTATCCAATATATACATCATATAATATGGCCAAAATAAAAAACGAGGGCTGGGACATAGGGATCCGAGCCATCATTTATTTAGTTCCTACTGGTCTTGTATCAGCTACTAAGCAAAATAAAAAATATATTCCAGCTGCAATCTAGGGATATGGGGATAATGCAGAAAAGTGGAATGGAGGTAGATCAGCTATGATCTTATTGAATGGCAGAGCAAGCTCGAGGAGCCAAATGGCCTACTTCTGCTCCCATTTCTTATGTTCTTATGTTCTTATTTATCAACATGACTAAGTCCAGCCATTTGCAAAACAAAAGGTTAATGTAATTTCTATAGAATCCAGATGCCACAAGTTTTGGCAATCTTAAGTATCCTCATCATCATTAAAGGCAGTCCCTCAGGATCGAGGAGGACTTGCTTCCACTCCTGAAGTGAGTTCTTTGGTGGCTAAACAGTCCAATGCTAGAGCCACAGACTTTGTCATAGGTGGAATAGATAGTCGTTGAGGGAAGGGTGGGTGGGACTGGTTTGCCGCACGCTCTTTCCGCTGCCTGCGCTTGATTTCTGCATGCTCTTGGCGTTGAGACTCAAGATGCTCAGCGCCCTACCGGATGCACTTCCTCCACTTAGGGCGGTCTTTGGCCAGGGACTCCCAGGTGTCAGTGGGGATGTCGCACTTTATCAGGGAGGCTTTGAGGGTGTCCTTGTAATGTTTCCGCTGCCCATCTTTGGCTCGTTTGCCGTGAAGGAGCTTCTGCTTTGGGAGTCTCATGTCTGGCATGCGAACTATGTGGCCTGCCCAGCGGAGCTGATCGAGTGTGGTCAGTGCTTCAATGCTGGGGATGTTGGCCTGGTCGAGGACGCTAATGTTGGTGCATCTGTCCTCCCAGGGAATTTGTAGGATCTTAGAGACATCGTTGGTTATATTTTTCCAGCGACTTGGTATCTGCTGTACACAAGTATCCTACAAGGCAAGTTAAAGCCCATACCACCATGGGATGCAGTGCAGTACTGATTATCATTATAAAACAGATGGAAACCTAAAACCTTTGCTTTGCCCATTATTTCCACACATATTGAAATATTGAAATAATACTTTTTACATAAATGCAGAAGTAGAATAGCTCAATTGAAACAGCAATAGTTTTGGTCAAAAAAACATGTGTCCACTCTAAATAAATCAATGTTTTATGTTTCAGCAGGTTTGCTGGGTTTAGGAAAGGCTTCTTAAATATAAAGGAGGGCAAAATTAGTGCAGTGACCAAAATATAACAAGAAAGCTGATGTAATATTACCTGTAGTATGGAACTTGTAATCAGCTTAACAACTTGTGCCATGAAATCAGTTAATTGGTCAGCTATTGACTTATTTGAGGAAAGTTTAAAATTTCAATAACAATTGTTACAATATCCGAGCCAAATAGTTTTTATGTAACTGATCTACTGAAATAAACCAAGCAGCAGAGTATAGAATGCAATGTGCACAGTTCTGTGGTTTTTATTAAACAGACCAAACCAAAACTTTTCTAAATCAGACTTCTACTTGCTGCAAAAAACAAACCGAGCTACAGATTTAGAGTGTGTTCACACTCCAAGCTCAGCGCCAGTGAAAAACTGTTTGGAGTGTAAAATGCTATCATCGCCCCTCTTCACTCCTGTGTCAGGTTAGGCCCTAAATCTGGATTCAGACTACATTTATGCAATAACTGCAGTGGTGGAAGGAGCAGAGACCACTTTGCGCATGCATTATAGTTAGTATGAATGTACCATTAATTATGTTATATTAAAGCCTATTTAGGATTTCTTTGAGCTGGTTGGTACAGAATAAAGCTGCATTAAAATGATTTTGTTCTTAATTCAGTACTTCTATGGGACAAAAATCCACTGCACTGAATCCTTATCTTTTCACTATGGATAAATACTGTAAATTTTAAAAAATCATCAAATTTTGCTATTTTCGTTCCTTTAAAATGGGTGAAAATTTACATTTAATACATTAGAGCAAAATTACACTTGTACACCAGTGGTGTCAAGCTTCTGTCACACCAAATACTTTTTGCTGCCAATATATTCTGGTTCACAGTAACTTTTTCTTTAGCAAAGAAATCAAATTGATCAATTTTATTCACACAACTCAATACACAAGCCTGTAACTAGGAAAGCTTCATTCCCAAGTGAACTAAAAACATAAGGATGGAAGAAGAGTGACTACTAGAGTTGTTCACACCAGATCAAAAATTACCAGTCAATTTAAATAAAGAACCCTTCTGTATGTAATGGGAGAATTAACCCTTTCAGTATTCTAATTAGACTTCGACATAATCAGCTGCAGCTACCACCATAAAGGTTATGTTGCCATGTAGCTTAGACAATAAGGTATTATTTACAAGCAGTAATAAACCACTTCCTTGTTTCAGTTCTCCCTACTCAAATTCCTTTAACATACAGCTACATTTAATTTGATTTATCCTTCTAACCTTCACAACGACAACATTTTGTACAAATTAAATACATTCTACAAAAGGTAAATTCAACTAATTTAAACATTTTGGCTGTGAATTTTTTCCTCATCTTCCATAAACTCCAACTTTTTTAAATTCTGTAATTCATATCCTATCCCACTCGTCATCAATCTTGACCTCGCAGCCTTACAATGGTTCTCTAGCTTAATCATTTTAATTAAAAATCCTCATCTACAAATCCCTCATGGCTGTAGCCCACCCCATCTCTGTCGGATGGCCCAAGTCTTGCATCTCCTCCCACGCCCTTCAATCCTCTCTAGCATTTAGTGCAACTATTAGCGAGAACAATAGCCGCATCAGCCCAATCTAACTCATTGCTTAAACCTCTCCACTTTTTAAAATAAAATTTTTTCAGCCAAGCTTTCAGTCATCTCCATTAACCCTTACATAACTGGTCAACAACTGATCCTTTAAACTATCCCCCCACCCCCTTTACCCAACCCCATGTAGAGTGCTTTGTGGCATTTTTACACTAAAGGCATATGCATGCAAGTTGTTGCTGTAATCTTAATAAAATATATCACCACTTGAAAACATCATAAATTACTATTTCTACACAAGCATGGAACAGGCCAGATTTAAAGATCCCTCTGCTCTACACCAACATGCCTTAAGCTTTATTTTAGAAACATACACGCAAATAAACCAGTTTTTCAACATCCCACATTAGCCATTCTTATGGCCTATGAATGAGGCCGTCACAGTTTGTGCCAAATTACATGCATTTGTATTTGAGTCAGTAAATTAGATGGAGACTGCCAAAACTCAGTTCACGTATCACCCTTACAGACCAAAGGGAGAAAACTTGTGTGTCTGATCTGAAAAAGCCCTCCCAATGAGGCATGTGATCTTGTAACAAAATTATTTGCAATCAGCATTGTGCTGAAGTTAATAACTGCATAAAACAAAACTTACATTTGATTTCTTAAACAGGAACACACTGCGGTAAGCTCTCAAACATTTTTCAATTGTTCTTGGGATAGTGCTCAACTTCTTTTTGCATTGGACTACCACATGAGCCTAGTTACGATGTTATTTAACTTAGATTCATTTTTGCTATTCGATGACCACAAACCTATTAGATCATTGTAAAACATGATCAGACCCAATAGCAAATCCTTCGTGTTGGCCTCGTCTCCGGTAGCACGCTAGTCTTCGAGTCAGAAGATTATGGTTTCAAGCCCCATTCCAGACATCTGAATACATAATCTAGGCTGACCTTTCAGTGAGGGAGTGTTGCACGGTCAAGGGTACCGTCTTTCAGATGAGGTCATAAACCAAGGCCTCACATACCCTCATAAATGTTCCAATGCTAATTTTCAAAGATCAGCAGGGGAGGTCACCAGGTATCTATTTCTGGTTACAAGTTTTTCTTAAAAATTAATGCCTTTTTCTCTTCCCCAGCCATATACAATCAGATTTTTTACATCATTAGTAAAAAATAAAATGAGGAGCTTTATATCCCTTTAAAAAGCTCAGTCACATCTGAACTGCTTATCCAATTGCTTCATATACAAGCTATTTAAGTAAATTGGAAACTACATCACATTGCCAAAATGTTGGATTAAGTTATGCTTTGTAGTATTAAAATTGTGCTTTATGTATCAACAGGCTTAATAAATGTGATTAAAACCCAAGAACATCTAATGTCAGTATGACAGCAAGAGATTGCCATAAATAGTTTGTCACTACAGATTGTAAATCTAGAAAATTAACTTTAGATTTTCGGTTCCTTGTCACGCTAATCAGACTAGTCCCATGCTTTGAAAAGATTATTTACTATATTAGCATACCACAATATCCATTTTATATACATATTGGGCTTAGAGCAATGCAATTATATTTGCAGAATTAATTAATCCTTTACAGCTTATTTCAAGAAGCCAGATTTAGACAAACACTTCACATACCATTGAGCCTTTGAAAATACAGTAACATACACAATCACATTACTGTGCTCCAGTAACATTTGCAGAATAGGTAAACTGGCCTCCAAAAATAATACTTCTATTAAGCCTACTCAAATCAACTGTGGTCTTTTTGGTTTGCATCAACCATCATGGGAAGATACTGCTAGTTTACTTTGAAGGGGGTAAAGCACGGAAAAGTTTTGTACTTTCGGACGTCGCTTTGCTATCTAATCAATACCCATCTTCACTCAACCAATCCGAGCCGCTCTTCTGATGAAGCAGCATGATTTACATTGTATGTTATGCAAATTCCCACCTTTTCGAGGAGCACGAGATACAATTCATCAACTTCCTTCATTTCATGCACTTTTAGAGCACACAACCATCACTCTTCTTTTAATCTTGATCAATTCCATGCCCTGCAAATGAGCAATGAAAAGCTTGGATATTGCATTTAATAAATCCAAGCAGCTCAGTTGCCCTTTAGTGCTAAATATTTTGGCCCCATTTCCCCCCGCCACCCCCCCAAAACAACTCACCTCTTCATAAAAGCTTAAATCTGTCCAAAACTTGAATACCGGTCCCTAAAACAAAAAGATTCATCTTACACTTGTATGCCTTTGGACAGGATGCAAGAAAAAAAGCTGGATATTTTATAGGTGATCTTTCGCTTACGTATCCGCCTCTAATGTATTCTGCTCATTCCTACAATAGTCATTATTACTAAAGTTCCTTCCCTCGTTCCTCCCAAACTTTAAAACCACTGTCTCACATGGTCTCTTCACCTTCACCATGCTAAATTCAAAAGATTTGTCTGTCTAACTTATTCTTTCAACACCTCAAAAATTGTGGAACTCTTTATCTCTCTTCTATAATCTATAAACCTAGCTTGGTGTTACATAATCACCATTTCCTGTTTGGAAGTGCACAGAATGACCTTGCATTTATATAGCATTATATCATGCCTGATAGCGTTTCACAACCAGAAAATTGATCCTGATGTTCAGTCAAACTGGCAGCCATTTTTTTTTTGCAAAGCATGATGCCAAAGGCAGCCCATTGACAAATGAACAATTCATTTTTTTTAGCTGGGCTGGCTGAGGGGCAATGTTGGCCAAGACACCAAGGAAACTCTTCAAATATTGGGTAATCTCAATTTGAAAACAAAATCCTAATTAGTAAGTTTACCAGATACCTCCTGTATATGGTTTAGATGATGAAAGTTACTGAGTGATAACAAAATTGCTGATCCGCACAATGCACCATACCAATAATTTACCCCAAACTGACTTTCAAATAATTGAAGAAACTATCTTCAAATCAGAAAGATGAGCAAACTATCAAGAGGTAAAGGCTTCCACCAAGAATTAATAGAAATGCCACTGACAAGAAAAGTAGGATTTACAACATTTTATTTCACATACAAAGCCTTTCTAACAAGAGGAGAATGTGGTATGTGGCATCATCAACCATCTGCAGTAAGGTAAAACAAGTTAAACTTGATTCTGGTATATCAAGTTATTTTATATCTCAGACGGTAGAAACATCCATGCTGTCAATAGTCTGTCAAGACCATCATTTTCAACATGGAATGCTTAAGTGCACAGTTTACAAAGCATTCGCAGGACAGCAAACATAATAGGCTCACTATCATATCATTTTGGGTGACCTCCAGGGCAAATGGACCATTATAACTAGAAACTTTTCAAATACCCTATGGAAGAGTAAGAGTGCAATACATGTTTTTAAAATATTTCAAATAAAATATACAGCTTCTGCAAAAAGGAAAAATGACACACAAAAAACACTTATAATGGCCTTCCAACTGAGCCAGATAGCGTGTAGACACAGTAAAATGATTGCATGCCCCGCTTCAGCTCTTCCAAAGCCTGAAGACCAACATAAACAAAATTGCATTTTTATTAAACTAAAATCAACATTTTGCTTAATGTCCCTTTCTAACAAACCTGTAA
The DNA here is from genome assembly GCF_044704955.1 of Pristiophorus japonicus. NCBI lineage: Eukaryota > Metazoa > Chordata > Chondrichthyes > Pristiophoridae > Pristiophorus > Pristiophorus japonicus. Next base: position 72,815 of record NW_027254880.1, read on the forward strand.
TAAACAGTTTTACTATAATATTTTGTTACCCACACTACAATTAAACTATATATTACCAGTTATACTATATTTTTTTTATTCGTTCCAGTGTGTGGGCGTCCCCGGCAAGCCCAGCATTTATTGCCCATCCCTAATTGCCCTCAAGGTGGTGGCGAGCCGCCTACTTGAACCGCTGCAGTTCTTGTGGTGAAGATACTCTGACAGTGATGTTAGGGAGTTTCAGGATTTTGATCCAGTGATGAAGGAACGGCGACACATTTCCAAGTCAAAATGGTGTGCAACTTGCAGGTGATGGTGCTCCCATGCGCCTTAATTAGTTAATTAAAACACATCAAATCATAAGCATCTATTCTTAAGCAATTCTTTACTATTGCAATTTTATAATCTTTCATTGGAATGCTCGAGGTTCCAGACTCCAAATAGATGTGGCAATCTCAAATGAGAAGCAACAAAAAGTATCCGATGAGCAACGGTGATGTGTCCCAGTACGTTTAACTTATGAAAAACTTTTGATTGAGAAATCACTTTTCATGTTTTTTTACACATAACTGCAAGATCCAAGTATCTGAAAGCACTACAGCTAAAATTTAAACAGAAAGCCAGACTTCTGGCAAAGGTGATGTAATTTAATCCTAGCATTTTAGTTGTAAACAGATGCTTCATTTAGTTGTGATGCAGTCAATTCACAGCAGTTTGACATGTCTAACAGCTTGCATCAGCTGATGAGGGGATGGAAGTGTGGGAGAGAGGAAGAGTGGCACCTTTTTCTGTTTTTTTTTTTAAAAAGCCTAGTTTCCTCAAAGCAAAAGTTCAATATCTCTTGCCTTTTAAAGGGACTAAAACTGACCAGTCATCAGCACTGGGAAATTCAACTTCTAATGCATGCAGCCAAGTTAACCTCACTTCAGCACCACCCATTGGTACCTCACAGTGTGCACTTTTTATATTTTTCACATCATCTGATCTGGTTCTAAAATTTAAGTACCAATTTGGTTTCACATAGAACCCTGAAAAGCAAGGAGATAGGACTTGCTTGTAGTTTGCACTTAAATTAAAATTTCACCGAGATGGAAAGGACTGCACATTAATCAAACACATTTAATTCTCTTTCCAAACAAATTTCTCATTTACCAGAAACTATTGGGCAAGTTAGAAGATCCAGGGTATCCAATGTAGCAGAAACAAAAGTAGATGTCATAGAAAATATCCAAGTCATGAATCCAATTCAATATGTGATTTGTTAGACACAAAGGAACAAATCAATTGTACAGAAAATATTTTGTATTCATCCATTCTTATGGGTTTTAGCATTTTAGAATCTAATAGTTCTTAGCTGGATTCTGTCTCACATGCTCAAGCAAAGTGCTGGCACAGATACAATGGGACGAATTGCACCTTTCTATGCTGTAAACTTCTTTGGTTCGAATAGCAAAACTATAATGCTAAGACCCTCACCAGAATCTTCCTGCATCTGCAGACAAAGACTTCACAGAGCAATAAAAAACATTTACAAAGTAGCTGTATCAAAAAAAAACTCTCCAAGTCACTACCAAGCACACTTTCTAACACCTTTAGCCTTTCATCCGCTCTGATATCCCTGCAGCTACTAATTTCCAAACCACTCCCTTGCATCTATTTTTGATGCCAATGACCCAGTAAAGCCTTTACAGTCTCCCATACTTGATGCTCCCTCGGTACGGCCCCCATTTTCACTCAAGTCCAAATGGCGCAAACAAGAATACCTTGTTCACAACTGGCTTGGAGTTCCACTGGCAGCTGCAGCTTGACTACATGAATTACTATTAACATAGAAACATAGAAAATAGGTGCAGGAGTAGGCCATTCGGCCCTTCTAGCCTGCACCGCCATTCAATGAGTTCATGGCTGAACATTCAACTTCAGTACCCCATTCCTGCTTTCTCGCCATACCCCTTGATCCCCCTAGCAGTAAGGACCTCATCTAACTCCTTTTTGAATATATTTAGTGAATTGGCCTCAACAACTTTCTGTGGTAGAGAATTCCACAGGTTCACCACTCTCTGGGTGAAGAAGTTCCTCCGCATCTCGGTCCTAAATGGCTTACCCCTTATCCTGAGACTGTGACCCCTGGTTCTGGACTTCCCCAACATTGGGAACATTCTTCCTGCATCTAACCTGTCTAACCCCGTCAGAATTTTATATGTTTCTATGAGGTCCCCTCTCATTCTTCTGAACTCCAGTGAATACAAGCCCAGTTGATCCAGTCTTTCTTGATAGGTCAGTCCCGCCATCCCGGGAATCAGTCTGGTGAACCTTCGCTGCACTCCCTCAATAGCAAGAATGTCCTTCCTCAGGTTAGGAGACCAAAACTGTACACAATACTCCAGGTGTGGCCTCACCAATGCCCTGTACAACTGTAGCAACACCTCCCTGCCCCTGTACTCAAATCCCCTTGCTATGAAGGCCAACATGCCATTTGCTTTCTTAACCGCCTGCTGCACCTGCATGCCAACCTTCAATGACTGATGTACCATGACACCCAGGTCTCTTTGCACCTCCCCTTTTCCTAATCTGTCACCATTCAGATAATAGTCTGTCTCTCTGTTTTTACCACCAAAGTGGATAACCTCACATTTATCCACATTATACTTCATCTGCCATGCATTTGCCCACTCACCTAACCTATTGAGCCCCTCTCGGCTGAAGCTGACCCCACTACAGGTGGAGAGCAAAGAGAATTCCAGGGTCTTTTTGTCTGCTACCAACCAACTCCTTAAATGCCTTTCTCCTGACTCCACCACCCTCATCTCTAAGTGAGGAAATGGATTTCTTCAAGATTGGGACCATACCGCTGACTCTGCCGTTTCCCCATAGCCAACTTCCACCACTCCGCACCCCCACCACCCCCCCGCCCCTCAATTAGAAGCTGTACCTTCAGCTGCCAGAGTCCCACTACAGAAATTCTCCCTCAATCCCTCTTCATCTTCATCTTTCCTTTAAGGGTTTTCCTTAAAACTGAACTCTTTGACCAAGCTTTTGATCACTCTTCCTAATCTCTCCTCATTTTGCTTTACCTCACACCTCTATCTAGTACCTTGAGTTTATTTTCTACATTAAAGATAATACATAAATACAAGTTGTTGCTGTATGCACACACCTTTCAAAGCAGTTACTTACTGTAAATTCTTACCTTGTTAAGTTTTGTTCTCGGTCTATTTTATTCACATTTACTGTTCTTTTGTTACTCCCGAACATAAACCTGCTAGCAGCTATAAAACATACTTTCCAACTCACACATGGGGACACTCCTTCATGGGGAGGGATATACCAGAAAATGTTCCACACATTAGAGGCTAAACAATCTAATAGTCTTAAAATTAAAACGGTTACTGCATCGAATTGTTAAATGTTCTATACTTATGATTGGACCACAGCAGTCACAAGAAAAGCTGGGGCATCCAGTCAGTAACAGTGCAGTTACATGGCCACATTCACTCTGCTTTGCAGCGATGCAAGTGAGCATAATATGGGAACTGGGTTCAAAATGTCTCTGTTAAAAATGCCATGGAGCCGCATGGAGAAGGTACTCTCACGTCTCTCAAGTTTAACACTGCGTGGAGTATAACGTGAAGTGGGTTTAAAAAATGATTTTAAACCAAGGGCACTTTCAATATATTTAACAATTGGGGCAGAGATCCGAATATGCACTTCTTTACACATACACAGCATTCACTCCCAGTAAACAATCAAGAAGATTTGAATTCTAGATTTCATGAGAAACACAGAATATCAAGAATTAATCACTTTGTACAAATTTAGAGCTACCATATTATAAATTGCAGACTCTATGGGGTAGAATTTGGCCAGCACAGATTTCTGGCGCATTCACCAGAGGTACGCCGCTTCTGTCTGCCTTGAAGTGCTCCAAAAATCTTCGGGTCAAGTTTCGCCGCTCCCCAGCCTCTACTCGATGGTGGCGCAGCGTGGCCACTGGATTCGGGGCGGAGCCAGGTCCCGGTGCTGAAAACAGTGCCGGGACCTTTGCACATGCGCGCTAGAGTGTGCTCGCATGCGCAGTAGCTCCTCGTCCCCAGAATCTGAGCGTGTGCACTGCAGGCTGTGTGGGAGGGGCTGAAGCGCGCCGCCCCTAGCTCTGGAGAATGGGCTCCCTCATTAGCGGCCTGCTGCCTCCCGGGCCGTGTTTTGGTAGGACTTCTATTTTTTTTTTTGTTATTGATTGATTGCTTATTACTTTAGTCTTGGTGTTTTAGGTGCAGGGTTCTTTCTATTTTTTTTATTTGTTAATTAATTGCTTATTACTTTTTGTGCTTTGTAAGTCTTGGTGCTAGGTGCAGATCCTCTCGGCTTCCTTGTATTTTTTATTTGTTATTGAATGCTTATTTTTGTGCTTTGTTTAGTGCTTGGTGCTTTAGAATGTACTTACCTCTCCGCAAGGGTTTTCTGTGTGGCCACATACGCTGGCCTAAGTTAGTTTGGAGCAACTATTAGCTGTCCAAACTGGCTTAAATGGCCAAAACAGGCATAGGTGGCTGGTAACGCCCCCTTTTGAAAAAAAAATTAAACTAAAAAAAATCCTAACTAACTCACTTACACTGGCGCAAATTAAATGTGCAAAATGGGGATTTTTAAGATACTCAAGAAAAATCAAGTTGCTCCAAAAAAAAAAGAGCAACTCCTGGCCAAATTTGGGCCCCAAGGGCTAGAAATTTGGCAATTTCGCGACCAGGTTTTTGGTGCCAATTCATCTTTTTTGGCACAAACCCGGTCGACGGAAAATTTGGTGAAGTTTTGCAGCAGCGGTTTTCAAATACCACTGGAGAGAGGACCGCCACCATGCAAGACTCGAAATATCGATTCCGCAAAAAATGTGGCTCTGTGCACACCCGTATTTTGCGAGAAAAATACCAACATGTAAATAGCTACATTGCAGTCTTTGGAGTAGCAGTAAGTATGAAGACCTGTAAAAAAAAATGTAAATAAAATTTTTATTTTTTAATTCTTTTGCAGCAACTCACTAGATAAGCGTCTTTTAAAAGTTTTGTGAATGTTTTTTGTTTTTTCCCCAATTTATTTTTTTAGGTGTTTTTTGGCCCTCCCTAGGCCCAACTCACAGCAGTCTCGGACTAAAGTTGGTGAGGATCGCGGTTTGCACTGCAAATCCACGTGCAACGCCGATTTTTGCCGCTGCGCAAATTCAGGCGTGAATTTACAGCCCGAAAGCCAGTGATGCGATAACGGTAATTTTGGCGAAAAAATAACATTATCGCCGAGAACCGAATTTCTAGCCCTAAGAAACTTAATTTTTAAACTGCACAATTCCCTGAAACCTTTATACTGTACTGAACAACATACCCAATACTGAACAACATACCCAAATCACGGCAAAATGCTGAAAAAAGCTTCAGCTAATCCATTTACGAAGTAAACTAATGATTGTTAAACAGAAAAATACAATCAAAATGTTATTTATTCATCCAAGGTTTTGTGTTTTTTTATTTGATCAAATCCTCAAGTGGACTTGAACCTACTTCCTTGTGACTCAGAGGCAAGACCTACCAACTGAGCCAAGCTAATGGGGGGGGGGGGGGGGAAAGAGAGGAAGAGTAACAAAGAGGATCAGAAAAGAATGAGGTAGATTTTAGAAAATGCTGGAAATACACAAGTCAGCTAGCATCTGTAAAGAAGACATGTTGGGCCCAAGTTTCCACACGCGCCTAGAACGGCGCAGTCCCGACCTGGACGCCCGTTTTCCACGCCATAAAGTGCGCCTAAAAAAATCCTCGGTATTCTCCACCTCCCTGCAGGTCCTCTGGCCCTCGGCGCAGCCAGCACGAGCTGTGGGGGGGCGGAGCCAGGTCCCTGCGCTGAAAACAGTGCCGGGACCTCTGCACATGCGCGCTACAGTGGGCACGCAAGTGCCGTAGCTCCAGGCGCCGAACTGTGTGGGAGGGGCCCGAAGCACGCAGCCCCTAGCCCTGGCTGAATGGCCTCACTGGGGCTGCGTGAATAAGGCTCCCCCCACGACCAGCTCCTGCTCCCCCCACGACCAGACCCGACACCCGCTCCCACCCCCCGCCCCCCGACACCCGCTCCCCCCGACCAGACCCGACACCCACTCCCCACCCCCCCCCCCCCCCCCCGACCAGACCAGCGCTACTGTTCCCGCTCCCGCCTGGACCCGACCCGACCTGCGTTGCTGCTCCCGCTCCGCCCGCCCCCTCCCCCCCCGACCCAACCCGCGCTCCTGTTCCCGCTCCCCGCCCCCCCCCCCCCCCGACTGGACCCGACCCGCGCTCCTGTTCCCGCTCCGCCCCCCACCCGACTGGACCCGATCCTCCCCCCACCCCCACTGGACCCGACCCGACTACCGCTCTCGGACTGGATCCGACCTGACCTCCGTAGCCCCCTCCCCCTCCCACACCCCCTCCTCCCCTCCCCTCCCCCTCCACCCCCCTCATTCCCCTCCCTCCCTCACTCACTCCCCCTCCCTCCCTCACTCACTCACTCCCCCCTCACCCTCTCTCACTCCCCCCTCACCCTCTCACTCCTCCCCCTCACCCTCTCACTCCTCCCCCCCCCTCTCTCTCCTCCTCCCCCACTCTCCTCCCCCTCCCCCTCACTCTCTCTTCCCCCCTCCCCTCCTCCTCCTCCCCCTCACTCTCTCCTCCCCCTCCCCCTCACTCTCTCCTCCCCCTCCCCTCACTCTCTCCTCTCCTCCCCCTCCCCTCACTCTCTCCTCCCCTCCCCTCACTCTCTCCTCCCCCCTCACTCTCTCTCCTCCTCCTCCCCCTCACTCTCTCTCTCTCTCTCTCTCTCTCCTCCCCCTTCCCTCACTCTCTCTCTCTCTCTCTCTCCTCCCCTTCCCCTCACTCTCTCTCCTCCCCCTTCCCCTCACTCTCTCTCTCTCCTCCCCCTTCCCCCTCACTCTCCTCTCTCTCCTCCCCCTT
>NW_027254880.1:79961-150018 GCF_044704955.1 Pristiophorus japonicus
CTCTCCTCCTCTCTCTCTCTCCTCCTCCTCCTCCCTCTCTCCTCCTCCTCCCTCTCCCTCTCACCTGCCCCCCCTCTCCCCCCCTCTCTCTTTCCCCCCCTCCCTCTCTCTCCTCTCCCCCTCCCCCTCTCTTCCCCCCCCTCTCCCTCCCCTCTCTCTCTCTCCTCCCTCCTCCCTCTCTCTCCTCCCCCCTCTCCCTCTCCCCCGCCCCCCTCTCCCCGCCCTCCCTCTCCTCCCCTCCCCCGCCCTCTCTCTTTCCCCCCCCCTCTCTCTCTCTTCTTCCCCCCCCTCCCTCGCTCTCCCCCCCCCTCCCTCCCCCTCTCTTCCCCCCCCTCCCTCCCTCTCTCTCTCTCTCTTCCCCCCCCTCCCTCTCTCTCTCTCTTCCCCCCCCCTCCCTCTCTCTCTCTCTCTCTCTCTCTTCCCCCCCCCTCCCTCTCTCTCTCTCTTCCCCCCCTCCCTCTCTCTCTCTCTCTTCCCCCCCCCTCCCTCTCTCTCTCTCTTCCCCCCCCACCCCCCACCCCCCGACCCTCCCCTCCCCTCCCCTCCCCTCCCCGACCCAACCCAACGCCACCTACCTGTAAATCTGGTGCTGGGGATGGGCCCTGCCCGAAGTCTCGGGCCGGGCCCGTTCAGCCTTCGGTCCCGAAAGGCCTGCCTGAAGCACTTTCACACAGGTCGGAAGATGGTTTATTTAATCTTTTCTTTGCTTATAAATGTTTATTCAGTTTGGATTTATTTGTATAATATTTGTATAAGTATAAATAAGGATTTATTATAGAATTTAATGACTTCCCTCCCCCCCCCCACCTCGTTCTGGACGCCTAATTTGTAACCTGCGCCTGATTTTTTTAATGTGTAGAACAGGTTTTTTCAGTTCTACAAAAATCTTCACTTGCTCCATTCTACTTTAGTTTGGAGTACGTTTTTCACTGTGGAAACTTTCAAATCAGGCGTCAATGCCGGACACGCCCCCTTTTGAAGAAAAAAAAATGTGGAGAATTGCGATTTCTAAGATAGTCCGTTCTCCACCAGTTGCTCCTAAAAATCAGGCGCAAATCATGTGGAAACTTGGGCCCGTTATAATGGACTTGAATTCGCAGCACCTATGGGGCCCCGCAAGTTCCGGGTTTAGCATGCGAAACACATGCACCTAAACCCGGAAATTGCAATCTGTCAAGAATCCTCTTTACCTTCGCATGCGTGCGATCTGTCAAGTGCCTCCGTGGACAGAGAGTTGGGCTATTTTCCCAACTCCTGCCCAGCGAATGCTCTTGAAATTCTTATCAACATAAGACTTTTAAAGTACAGAAAAATACATTTTTCAAAAATAATTCAAAACATTTCAATCCTGTTAAAGGTAAGTTTCTCTTTAGACCCTTTAAATTATGTAAATTTATTTTTCAAAAACTTAAAGATTTTTGTTTTAAATTAATTACATTCCATTTTGATTAATTTGAAATATGTGATTTAAAAAAATTTATTTTCAGTGTGTGTGTTTTTGGGGGTTTTCCCATTCATAGTTATGGTGGTGGGAATACCCTAACTCAGATAAGTTGAGCCAGCCCACGTGATTCCAGTATTGTGTACGAAGTGCATATGCTTCTACCCAGACCTTTGCATAGAGGCCCAGGACCGCAAGTCGCCAAACCTCCGGGAACAACAGGTACTTTCACAGGGCCGCGCCGACTTCCTACGCTCAAAACGGCCCTGAAAAGATAGCCCCGTATTCTCCCTGCTCTGTCGACTGTCCTTGGCGCAGCGTGGCAATTCAATTAGGAAGCGGAGCTAGGGCTCTGCGCTCAAAAGAGTGCTGGCAGCTCAACACATGCGCACTGGAGGTTTCGCGCACCTCATCCCAGGCCGAGTTGGGTCACGACACGCGCCAGGCTGCTGCACGCCAGAGTTCTGCACCCATTCCCGGCCGAGTAGCCTCCCGCACCAGCTGGCAGGCCCACTGACTTCCCGGGCAGAGGTAGGACTTGAGTTTAATTTTTTTTTAATTTATTGATGGAGCTTTGTTTAGTGAGGAGTGTTTTGATCGAGGGGGGTGGGGGTGGGGAAGGGGGAGTCAGCAGTCCTCGGAGAAATCCACCAGTTCTTCGGAGAGAGAAGTCCCTCGGAGTTGACTCCTGCAGCCTCAGTGTTCTGCGAGCCCAACCTGCTGTGTGTTGTGTGTGGCCAGTTCCCTGCACTCACTCTCCCGCCCAGATATCCCACCCACCCGCACCTGTCCCCAATAGAGTGGCCTCTCACACCGGCAGGCCCGCTGATTTCCCGGGCCGAGTTATGAAGGTAGGATTTAAGTTTTATTTTTTATTTATTTTTTTTAAATTATTTATTATTGATGGTTTTTATGGTTCTTGAATGTTGTTGTGAAGGTGTTTAGTGCTTTGCAAGGTCCTCTCCATTTCCCTTCCCTCCCCCCATCTCTGGCTACCTGCGCTGATTTCTTAACTCTCCGCAAGGGTTTTCTGCGCAGCCACAAGTGGCCACATACGCTGGCCTAAGTTAGTTTGGAGCAACTATTAGCTGTCCAAATTGGCTTAAATGGCCAAAGTAGGCGTAGGTGGCTGGAAATACTCCTTTTTGAAAAAAAAAACCTAAACTTTAAAAAATCCGAACTAACTCACTTACGCTGGCGCAAATTAAATGTGCAGAATGGGGATTTTTAAGATACTCCAGAAAAATCAAGTTGCTACAAAAAAAAGTGGAGCAACTCCTGGCCAAATTTGGGCCCATTGAGATTTTTGCGGTCAGAGGCATCCGCCTGTGGGGAAGCATCCGACCTCAAATTCTGGACCAATGTTTCAAATTTCTCAGCCTTCTGTTCTAATGAAGGTTACACACATACACAAAATTTCATAATTTGTCTTCTCTCTTTACAGATGCTGGCTGAACTGCTGTGAACTTTATTTTTTGTCAGATTTGCAGCTTTTTCAGTAATCAATTAAAAAGATCAACATAGGAACTACAAAATAGATTTAATCTACATCCTTTGTTGTCTAAATGAGAGGTTTGAAATGTTATTGTCATACTGTTTTTAGGTTGCAAGTCAAAAATCTAAATATGAAACAAACCTTCCTCATAACATGTAAATACTTTGTTCCCGATGAGGAGATAGCCCCTCTGGTAGTAAAAATCCAATGTGTAACATGCAAATGTCTAATAACTTAACAGATGGAACTTCAACACAGTTTTATGAGGTGCTATGATAAATTGCATGGAGATTATACCTGTATTCCATCCCATTGTTAGAAAGGTCAGTTCATAGCTCACGAGGCAAATTAGGCATTCCAGGGATATAATATAGTGATAGGGGATTCAATTGTGAGGGGAATAGATAGGCGTTTCTGCGGCCGCAACCGAGACTCCAGGATGGTATGTTGCCTCCCTCGTGCAAGAGTCAAGGATGTCTCGGAGCGGGTGCAGGACATTCTGAAAAGGGAGGGTGAACAGCCAGTTGTCGTGCTGCACATTGGTACCAACGACATAGGTTAAAAAAGGGATGAGGTCCTATAAGACGAATTTAAGGAGCTAGGAGCTAAATTAAAAAGTAGGACCTCAAAAGTAGTAATCTCGGGATTGCTACCAGTGCATCGTGCTAGTCAGAGTAGGAATCGCAGGATAGCGCAGATGAATACGTGGCTTGAGCAGTGGTGCAGCAGGGAGGGATTCAAATTCCTGGGGCATTGGAACCGGTTCTGGGGGAGGTGGGACCAGTACAAACCGGACGGTCTGCACCTGGGCAGGACCGGAACCAATGTCCTAGGGGGAGTGTTTGCTCGTGCTGTTGGGGAGGAGTTAAACTAATATGGCAGAGGGATGGGAACCAATGCAGGGAGACGGAGGGAAACAAAAAAAAGAGACAAAAGCAAAAGACAGAAAGGAGATGAGGAAAAGTGGAGGGCAGAGAAACCCAAGGCAAAGAACAAAAAGGGCCACTGTACAGCAAAATTCTAAAAGGACAAAGGGTGTTAAAAAAAAAAAGCCTGAAGACTTTGTGTCTTAATGCAAGGAGTATCCGTAATAAGGTGGATGAATTAACTGTGCAAATAGATGTTAACAAATATGATGTGATCGGGATTACGGAGACGTGGCTCCAGGATGATCAGGGCTGGGAACTCAACATCCAGGGGTATTCAACATTCAGGAAGGATAGAATAAAAGGAAAAGGAGGTGGGGTAGCATTGCTGGTTAAAGAGATTAATGCAATAGTTAGGAAGGACATTAGCTTGGATGATGTGGAATCTATTTGGGTAGAGCTGCAGAACACCAAAGGGCAAAAAACGTTAGTGGGAGTTGTGTACAGACCTCCAAACAGTAGTAGTGATGTTGGGGAGGGCATCAAACAAGAAATTAGGGGTGCATGCAATAAAGGTGCAGCAGTTATAATGGGTGACTTTGATATGCAGGGAGGTGTTGCTACAGTTGTACAGGGCCTTGGTGAGGCCACACCTGGAGTATCGTGTACAGTTTTGGTCTCCTAACCTGAGGAAGGACATTCTTGCTATTGAGGGAGTGCAGCGAAGGTTCACCAGACTGATTCCAGGGATGATGGGACTGACCTATCAAGAAAGACTGGATCAACTGGGCTTGTATTCACTGGAGTTCAGAAGAATGAGAGGGGACCTCATAGAAACGTTTAAAATTCTGACGGGTTTAGACAGGTTAGAGGCAGGAAGAATGTTCCCAATGTTGGGGAAGTCCAGAACCAGGGGTCACAGTCTAAGGATAAGGGGTAAGCCATTTAGGACCGAGATGAGGAGAAACGTCTTCACCCAGAGTGAACCTGTGGAATTCTCTACCACAGAAAGTTGTTGAGGCCAATTCACTAAATATATTCAAAAGGGAGTAAGATGAAGTCCTTACTACTAGGGGGATCAAGTGGTATGGCGAGAAAGCAGGAAGGGGGTACTGAAGTTGCATGATCAGCCATGAACTCATTGAATGGCGGTGCAGGCTAGAAGGGCCGAATGGCCTACTCCTGCACCTGCACCTATTTTTCTATGTTTCTAATATATTACCTGCATCTCCTGCTACAGGTTGGCAAGAATTGGTTTCATATGAATGGAGGCAGATATCCATATATGTTCAAGTGCAAAACAACTCAACAATTTCTCGCTCATTAAGAGCTGATAAATTCTGCCTCTCAAAATTAAGTTTACTCTCAACTCATTGGGCTCAAAATTGGCCCACCCTTTTTTTCGGCGCACTCACTAGAGATGCGCTGACTTTGTGGTGGGGCGGGGGGAATAGAATTCCAAACCGCAGTGTGGGTCCGATCACTGACCCCATTGGGGTAGAGAGTTGCGATCCCATGGGCAGTCTGATCCTAGACCTCTAGGGAAATCTGATCCCCAAACGTGTCCGATCTCTTTAGTCAAGTCATTAAGTTCTGCTGGCCTCCGATGTACCTACCTGCGCTGATTTCTTAACTCTCTGCAAGGGTTTTCTGTGCAGCCACATACACTGGCCTAAGTTAGTTTGGGGCAACTATCAGCTGGCCCAAGTGGTCTAAATGGCCAAAACAGGCGTAGGGGCTGGTAGCACCCCCTTTTGAAAAATGCCAAATTAAACTAAAAAAATCCTAACTAACTCACTTACACTGGCACAAACTGAATGTGCAAAATAGAGATTTTTAAGATACTCCAGAAAAATCAAGTTGCTCCAAAGAAAACAGCAACTCCTGGGCAATTTTGAGCCCACTGCGTTAGAAGACGGAGAATGGAAACAGTCCAACAAAGGAAAAAACAAATTATTTTCAAGCAATTGCATTTGGGATGGAGAAGGTACCCAGGTAAGAGCACATTCAACTCAATGCCCACAGCCTCCCAAGCTTACACAATCAATGGCTTCAGTCACCTTCCTGCTCTCCTAAACTCCAGCAAGGGCCGCACATCAAGCAACCCTCATCCAGTTTGACCAAGAATGATCCCACCTCAACAAATACTATCCAAGTATACGAACTGTGTCCCTCAATGTTTATATCTGCAAGTGGGATGTAATCTATTCATCAAGTTATATGATACTTGGGTATCATGATCCAACAAAGCAGGTATATTTTGTACAACTCAATTAAAAAAAAATACTGCACAAATGGGTGGTCACACCCTTTATTCTTTGCAGAATTCTTAGTGACAGCCCTCAAACTTAAACTTTAAAAACAGCTGTCTAAAATTACTTGTAATATTTGAGTTAACCACTCCTGAAGGTTGCCAACAGGCAGCTTCCATGAATCAATGCAAAATACCCTTTGGCTTCAATAGTCCACATATTAAAAATGTAGAATAAAGTTAGAAAACTAATGCCGTAACCAATCATAGGAACAGGAGTAGGTCATTCAGCCCCTCGAGCTTGTTCTGCCATTCACTGCAGTCGGGGTTATCATTAGGCTTTCAAAGTATGCTTTTTCTTCTTCTTCTTCGGCAGTCCCCTGGAGTCGAGGAAGACTTGCTTCCACACTAAAATGAATTCTAAGGTGACTGATGAGACCAATGAGGGATCTACAGTCTCTGTCACAATGGGGAAGATGGTGGTTGGAGGGACGGGTGGGTGGGGTGCTTGATTTGTCATACGCTCCTTCCGCTGTTTGTACTTGGTTTCCGCATGCTCCCGGCGAAGAGATTCGAATGCTTCTCCTCCACTCTGAGCGGTCTTGGGCTAGGGATTCTCAAGAGTCGGTGGGGATGTTACATCTTTAAATATAGTATAGCATAATTGAGGGAGTATGAAATGTTTGCACTACATCTGCTTAAGTTGTAGAAAAACACCTAGCAATGCAATTAAAGATATGTCTTTACAAACGCTGATCATGTCTAGAGAAAGTACTTGGACATGCACATTAGAATGAAGCAATGGTGGTAGCGGTAGAAGTGGTGATAACAGCAAAGTGAAGAATTAAAAGCATCACATAAATAGCATATTGGCACAAGTGTGTTGGCTTACTGATAAATTGGAACATCGTCCTATACTATACTGATACCAATACATTAAAAAATTGTAACAAAAAATACTCTATTTTCCCTCCAAGAATAATATTCTTAAATGTCCCAAGTTTGTTTGTACTCGCTTCCCTTTGGAATACAAAAGCTGCTGTAAATCTGAAATAAAAACAGAAAATGCTGGAAATACTCAGCAGGTCAGGCAGCATCTTTGGAAAGAGAAATAGAGTTAACGTTTCAGGTTGATGACCTTTCGTCAGAAATGGCAAAAGATCATTGCCCTGAAACGTTAACTCTGTTTCTCTCTTCACAGATGCTGCCTGACCTGCTGAGTATTTCCAGCATTTTGTGTTTTATTTCATTTAGAATAGTTGGGTCAATGATCTGGCTTGCATTAATACGAACAAGATTGTTGTAGAGATGTGGTCTGGTGAAAACGCGGTGCAACTAAGTTATTAATTAGGTCACCACCTAAAATGAGAAATACTGTCTGCATACTGGTCATGAGACGAACATCAATTCCAGTGTGATGCTGGTCAAGTTTCACTTGCAGGATATAGCTCTGATTGTATTGCCATCTAACATTTTCTTATTTAGGGTCTTGATTTGGTCTCGTGACTACAGCAGTTATTGGAAAGAATCCGCCGCTGTTTAAAATTTTTTTTAAATCACCAGTGTTAAAATTATTAATTCTACTAGTATTAAATACCACCTGAACTCTACTGGGTTTCAAACCAAATGAGCTTTTACAAATACAGAGTTAAAACAGTAAAGATCAACAATCATAGAATCATACAGCATCGAAGGAGGCCATTCGATCCATCATGCCTGTGCCGGCTCTTGGTAGAGCTATCCAATTAGTCACAACCCCCTGCTCTTTATGCTCTTTCCCCATAGCCCTGTAAATGTTTTACCTTGGGTATTTATCCAATTCCCTTTTGAAAGTTACTATTGAATCTGCTTCCAACACCCGTTCAGGCAGTGCATTCCAGATCACAAGAACTCATTCCATAAGATTTTTTTTCCTCATATCACCTCTGGTTCTTTTGCCAATCACCTTAAATCGGTGTCCTCTGGTTACCGACCCTTCTGACACTGGAAACAGTTTCTCCTTATTTACTCCAATAAAACGCTTCATGATTCTGAACATCTCTATCCCCTTAATCTTCTCTGCTCAAAAGGAGAACAACCCCAGCTTCTCTAGCCTCTCCAAATAACTGAAGTCGCGCAACCCTGTTTATCTGTTCGATAAATTACATAGTACTGCACTGTAGAATATATATGAACATAAAGATCTCTGGTGGACATTGAGATCTTTTGAAGTTTGCAAATCATAATGGGGGCTGCGAGACTTCTTCCATTTTTATTGGAGTCTTTTCACAACACAACACTAGTAATAAAGTGACTACTTTAAGCCCTTTTAATACCAATTTTGATTAATCCATCAGTATATTCAGGAGTGGTCCGAGCTGCCTTACCTAACTATTTATTTTCTCCCCCTTTTAGGAAAGCCCCTGGTGACTCCACGAGTGATATCTGAAATCGAAACCCACCATGTGGGGAGTATAATAATGGGTTATGTAACAAGTGTTGTTTTAGCAAAATATGCTAACTAACACCCAACATTTCAGTAACAATGAAAGCAAAACCTGACTTGCCAATTAATTGTCTGAACACAAAATTACTGAACAGATAATGTAGCTGAATCTCAACCACGGGAAAGGTTACAACAGTTACCATAGCAACATCAACTTCTCATTTGGAAACAATTATCATCATTGGCAGTGCCTCGAACAAGGATGACTTGCTTCCACACCAAAAGGGAAGAGTTCACAGATGTTTCAATGAAGGACCCGATATTCCAGTTCTGAACTCCAGGGGTGGAAGATGCCTGAGCGTGGATTTTTTTAACGTCTGGTGACCGTTGCACATCAGCCACCGCACGGGCTTGACAGAGCAAGGCCTTTATCCAGTGGCAAGGGTTAACCAAAACGACTGGAGACCTGCTCTGCTGCACGGACCTAGTGCGCACACATATCGTAGTGTGGGCTGGCCCTCGCCTATTCTATGCCCCGTACCCTCATTTGCCGCACTTCCGCCACAATCTTCTTGCTCCTCCGCTGTATCCGGCCCCGCCGATATTCCAGCCCACGCTCTAACTGGCGACCTGGGCCTTGATGACACACCCAATCGCCCACCTCAAAGTAGTCACTATGGCTTTGGCAGCATCTTCTTCCGTGGTGAACAGATAATCAGATAATGTAAAAGGCGAGAAGTTCAGTATCAGCTCTTAAAAGTCAGTTCAATACCTGTACTGTAATGTCAGAGATGCTTGCTCAAAGAAAATGTTGCAACTCAGCATATTTATGTAATTGGTTTTGATAATCAATACAAACTTCGCACAGCCTCTCAGCATGAACATTGTGAACATTCTGCACAATCGAGGCTGATCCATTTTTTTTTAAACATACTTCAAATCAGAACCAAGGTTTTTTTTATTTAAAACAGTGAAAGAATGTTCGACCAGCAGATTTTCCAAGAATCTTAAAGTTGACCAAACAGGATGCAAGCATAATACAACCCCTCCAAATTTGTCCACAACTTACTATAGTAGTTTCTTTGTTTTTTTTTTAAATGTTTTACATGTTGAGAATTTAAAAATATACATGGTCATCAGCACTTCAGAACCACAACATACAAATGGGGTATTCCAAGTTAGAGGCTACTACAGACCTGAGAATAAAATATTTTGTAGCATTGTTCCTGCTCATTTCACCCTTGCTGAATCAAAAGGTGCCTATTCATGTACAAATACTACACATAAAGAAGCCAAGGGACCTGTAGTATTTTAACTCTTCCTCAATTTCAAGGCACTGACACATGTTGAGGTTGTTCCCACAGACAGCAGCAACCCTCTAATATATTAACTAAGTAACCATTCTGCTATAGAGTAAGAACTGGCAGGTTATTTAATCACAGCCAAATTTGTTGCTGCCCTACCCAACATCCACATTTAAACAATTTTAGCATTGTTCACAAGAAAGCAATCAGGAGCAGGAATCCATGTAAATTTATTTTCTCCCTCTCCCTACCCCTCCCAGAGGGGCTTGAAGGTTAACTGTTGAGACCCCATCACTCCACCAGAGAACAGCTAGCTCAGCACAGACAAATGATCAAACTTAGTACATCAACAGGAGGATCACAAATGTTACAGGGATATTAAAAACATTATCAAGAAAAGATAAGTGATCTGTATGGCTGAGTGCCACACATGGCATCGTCCACATCATTTACACGGTTTCCGTTTATCCCGGACAAACGCCTATATCGGGCAACTGTTGCTAACCATTTGCCATTTCCATAGCCGCCAATTACTAAGGCATCGCTTAAACCACATTAAGCACACCGACTATTTCAGACAGTTCAAGCAGTTGTTTGTACCTCGTTGAAGTATAATTACCTGGCACTGTCCTTTCAGACAGCCCCACCACTTTGTCACATCCAGTGGCCTCTGGAACTCCTGCATGCAATATAAATTATTACAAAAGCCGAGATAAATGGGATTATAACCACTGCATAATTCAGCCCCATTTTGCTCCTCTTAGCTGTGCTGTTTTTTCGATCCTAAACCAGAGGTGAAACTGCACAGACTACAGTGTACTTCAGCTCTGTTCAGCTCTCCAATACGACAGAAGATCACCATCTCTCCCTTCTGAATTATTACCGCAGTGAGTAACGACACTGGGACATTGAGAGCAGGAAGTGGAGAAATGGAGGACAAAGATTCCCTCCGTGCTTTTCAACAATGTCTTGGTTACACCAACCTCAGTGTATAGCAAGTCAATTGCGTCGACACCAACACACCCACTATGGGGGCAAGTTTCGGGCCTCCTTCAGAACAGCGCACCTCCGAGAGGCACGCCTGTTTGGTGGGATAAAAAGTGCGCCTAATACCTGTGGCGGCATTCTCCGCTCCGAATCGGGCCCGTTCCAGCTTAGCGCGGAGTGGAAGCATCTGCGGGGTGGCGGGGCGCCAAAGCGTGGCGCCGATTATCTGCCGTCGGGGGGGCGGGGCTAGCTCACAGAAGCAGATTTCATGCCAGCAGCCCTGCGCATGCGCGCTGGAGCGTGCGCACATGTGCAGTGCGATACAAACATTGGCACTCGGCCATTTTTAAAGATAAATCAGGAAAAGTGCTGTTTTGTTTTGTGGAGCTGTGGAAAGGCTTGAGTGAATTTTGATGATTTTTTGTGCCTGAAGGAGTGCTTTTAGCAGCACTGTTGAAGAAATCATCTGCTGAAATCAGTGAGTGCTGCTTTTTGCTGCTAAACTTCCAGAACAAGTGCTGCATAGGTGCATGCAAAATAAGGACATTGTGTTTTGAAAAATCAGTGTCAATTGAATACAGCAATGGAACAATGTCCACCAAGAACAAAGAATTTCTTGCATGAGGAAGTGGAGACATTAGTGAATGTCATTGAGCAGAGATGGCAGGAGCTGGATACCAGCAACAGAGGTCGCATAAAAGTGCCACCCAAAGAAATGAAGAAACGCTGGAACCAAGTTGCAGAAGATTACTGCGCTGTGGTGCATACCAGGAAATCTGGAAGCCAGTGTAAAAAGAAATGGCACAACCTTGGTCAAGTAGTTAGTGCAAGTAATATTTTCATTTTTCAATGAAAGTGCAATTGTAAATGTGACTAACTGTATATGTCCCACCCTGCAGAAAGATGCACTCTGTAAAAAAATTATATTTTAATCTTTGCAGAAGAAATTGATGCACAACAAAAGGGAAACAACTCAAACAGGAGGAGGCTGCTGGTCCCAGTGGTGCTGCTGATGTAATGCAGCAGTTTACACCCACTGCCCCACCATCCCAGCCCACAGCTCCCACTCGAGTAATGTCGTTTGAAACACCCAGGGTCCCAGCCCGCGGATCCCAGTAGAGTGGTGCCGCGAGGCAGACCCAGGCAGAGGAGAAGGAGATTGGAAAAACGCTCTCCTGAGATGCAGCGTGCAACAGATGTGGCTCAGGTTGTGGCATTGGGTGTGGAGAGCAATGAGCTTAACCGATCACTCGTGGGCAGCGTCAGTGCAGTGATGAAGAGGTAATGGTACTGACGGGAGAAATAGCAGTAATGACACGGGAAATGAAGGAGGGAATGTCTGAGGGAGTACAATCGATGGCAGAGGCCATCAGGGAGGGCATGCAAGTGACGGCAGAGACCGTCAGGGAGGGCACGCAAGTAGGCCGTCAGGGAGGGCATGCAAGTGACGGCAGAGGCCGTCAGGGAGGGCACACAAGTAGGCCGTCAGGGAGGGCATGCAAGTGACGACACAGGCCGTCAGGGAGGGCATGCAAGTGACGGCACAGGCCGGCAGGGAGGGAGGGCCTGGGTGAGGTAGCTGCTGCAATAAGGGCACACAGCCCAGCCAATCAAATGCCACCCCCATGAAGAAGTGAACATTCACCGAGATGTGGATGATATATGGTTGCAGGCTTTCTTTGCTGCTTTTGTTCTTGTTCTTGATGTAACTATAGTAACTTTTTTCAAATTGAAATTGTTTTGTAAGTTTTGTAACTTTACAACTTATAAGTGATCTTAGGGTTTTAAAGTGATCTTATAGTGTAAATGCGCTCACATTTTGTAAGTTATTTAATTTTGCACCTAAAAAGTGATCTTGAAGTTTAAGTGATCTTAAGAGTGTAAGATTTTTCACATTTAAATTGTTTTGTAACTTTTGTAACTTTACAAGTTTATAAGTGATCTTAAAGTTTTTAAGTGATCTTAGAGTCATATTAAAAAGTAAAGTTTGATACAACAAATATTTTATCACACCGTTAACTTTTCAATAAAATATTTTTTCATTAAAACTGAATCATGTTCCATTAACACAACACAACATAGGAACAAATCCAAAAATCAAACATGTCCATGCACAACAGCCTCAAGCATCAGTAACTGAAGCGTTCACGGATGAGCTGCTGGCACAGGGCTCGAGCAATCATTAAAGGAGCACGATAGATCGCACTCCTCTGACCTCGTGCTCCGGCATCAGGCACTTGCATGCTTTCCTGATTGTCGTCATCATCCTCATCCTGCTCTTCTAAATTACTATCAGGCACTCGCCCCTCATGTGGGTCTTCTGGTTCCACTACCATCTCCCGCTGCCTCATGATGGCTAAGTTATGCAGCATGCAGCACACAACAGTGAACTGACCGACAATCTTAGGAGAGTATTGCAAGTGGCCTCCGGAATGGTCCAGGCATCGGAAACGCTGTTTCAAGATGCCAATGGTCTTCTCTATGATGCTGCGCGGCGCAATGTGCGCCATGTTGTATTGATGGTCAGTTTCCGTCCGTGTTACGCGTAGGGGCGTCATGAGACAGGTCGTACCCTTTGTTTCCCAGTAGCCAGCTCTGCCCTTCTGGCTGCTGCTGAAACATGTCAGATATAACGCTGTCACGTAGGATGAACGCATCATGGGTGCTGCCAGAGTATCTCGCATCGACTGACATGATGCGCTGCTTGTCGTCAAACACGAGCTGCACATTAATGGAGTGGAAACCTTTTCTATTCCTGTATTGCTCAGCATTCTTCACAGGTGCTCGCAAGGCGATGTGGGTACAAGCAATGCAGCCCTGTACCTTTGGGAAGCCAGCAATCCTGGAAAAGCCCACAGCCCTGTCATGCCTTGCTTGGCCGGTCATTGGAAACTTAATGAAGTCATTCCTCCGCGCGTGACCTGGTAAACGCAGGAATGTATTGCACGTTGAGATATGGCGCACACATCTCCAGTTGTAGCTTGAAACGATTCCGAGGCATAGAAAGAAAGTGCAACTGTTACCTTCATTTCAACAGACAAGGTAGTCAGCATTCTGCTTCTGGGCTGCAAATCTGCTCTCAGCATATCACAGATCTCAACAACAACTTCTCTGTGGAAATGCAGTCTTTTGACACAATAAGCCTCGCTCATGTCCAGGTACGAATGCCTGGCATTGCCGACGTGGGTAAGGTCTCCTGTCCATCAGCCTACGGACTATGACGTTCCTGGTGCGGTGAGCTCTAATCAATTCTCTCCTATGTAGTGAATTGATGGAGAAACATTGCATAATCCGTGGTGTTGATAATGCAGCACCCATACTTGAAGTACAAATTAAAACTTTTAAACTTGCTGGCTGGCTCTCCCTCCTGGTGCTTTGTACGCCTCCCGTCTCCTGGCCAAACGGCCTGAATCTTTGCAGCTGGAAGATTGCTGCCGCCGGTGCTATGTGTGGGTGGACTGACACCTGCCACCCGTCCCCTGGTCGAACGGCCTGACTGAATCTTCGCAGCTGGAAGGCTGCTGCCGCCGTCGCTATGTGTGGGTGGACTGACGCCTGCCACCCCGTCCCCTGGTCGAACAGCCTGAATTGCTTGTAAAATTCCATAACTTCCCTCCCCTCCCCTCCCCTCCTCCTATTTCTCGTTCCCTACACCTAATTCCTAAAGTGTAGGCAAGGTTTTTCTGAGTGTACAAAAATCTACACTTACTCCATTCTAAGTTAGTTTGGAGTAAGTTTTCACTAACTAAACTTGCAAAACAGGCATAAGTGGCTGGGCACGCCCCCTTTTGAAAAAACAATCTGTTCTACAATGAAACTATTCTAACTCACTAGAACTGGAGCAAACTAAATGCCAAGAATTGCAATTTCTAAGATGCTCCATTCTAAACTAGTTGCTCCAAAAAAAATAGGAGCAACTCAGGCCAAAACTTTAGCCCGATAAGTGGGGGGGAATTAAATCCATTTACCCACTAAGCCATTTGGGTTACTACTTTTACTTCAATACCTGAAATATAGCTTCTGTAGGTCAACCAAGTATACCACTGTCTCTATGCAAATAAATATTTGCAAACATGTAATATCACCATTCGTCCTCAGGAACTACCATACCTTTACAACAATTGTCAGTGACATCCCAAATATATTTAAATGTATTCATAGTGAGAAAGGTCATTAAGTAAAACTTGTTCACATAAGCTTCCTTATAATTAATTACTTGGCATAACATTTTCAGAATATAGCTATCTATACTCTACTTCCTGAGCAAGCAACTATAAAATGTAAGTTTTGATGTCGCTGCATAAACTGTTGCATAACACCAGACAGCTGAGATCACATGAGCATTGGAAACTCAGCAGAGGCGTTTCCTTGCTGTGCAATGCAAAGTAGTAGTGCAGTGGCAACTAACATTACTCCTTTCTCCAAGGTGCAGTTGTATGTCACAAGGTATCTGGTAACCAAGCTCAGAAGTGTTGAAACTCACCGCAAATGTAATTGAGGGATTCAAGTCTGCAAGCTTAATTAAGATTTCCTAACATATCACAGCACTTCAGTGCTGTAGATAATTTCATAACTATCTCAGATTATGAGCAAGCAGTTTAAAAATTACACCTGAAAGGTCACTATGTAAACCCACCTCAATGGAAAGCATTTTACTGATTATCCTGAGAAAAGAATTAGTTTAGTTTCCAGGTGATAGCACAAGAGCGGGCAGATTTCTTTTAATCAAATCCGCCTTTTGTAAAGTTCCACCCAAGAGAAAATCATGTTGTAAATAATGTTGCTTATTACAGTGAATTACTTCGGGTTTTTGAGGTAGATCTTTTACATCAGGATTATGTTGGAACCAAAGTGCACGAATTCAGCTTTAAAAAAAGACTGTGGCCGGAATTTTGCCTACCTGGGCGGTCCCAGTGACATGGCGGGTCGCGACGCCGCTGCTGGCTCCATCCCGCTGCTGAAAATTACTTTCCCTTAATAGGGCCTATTACACCCACTCTGTACATTACCTGGCCCAAGTGGTGACGTCATCAATGACGCGTTTTCAGCCGGGATCTCTGGCCATGGCCAAAGTGGATTTAAATGTCAATTGTAACATGGTGCTATCAGTGCACAACAGCATTGCAGTGCTATAAACCCTGACAATGACTGCACAGAGACAGAGGGCTGCATCCAGCTTCTCCAATGACTCCCTCCATATCTTTATGGAGGGAGTCAGATCAGGCAGGGAGGTCATCTTCCCTTCCAATGGGTGGAAAAGACTTCCCCAGCGTATTGCAGAGGAGGTCACCAGCAGCAATGTGGTCAGGCAGACCTGGGCGCAGTGCCGCAAACGTTTCGATGATCTCATTAGATCAGGAAACGCGAGTCCAAAGCCACACTCACCTTCATCCCGATGTGCCTCTATCACATTCCCATCATTCTGCCTTCCCAACCCTAGCCCTGCACATTCTTATTCACACCAACACACCTTGCACCTCCACCCATTCCTCTCTCTCTCTACATGATCATATCCCCATCTCACTAGTCACCCCTCACATTCGCCCTCATCCTAGTGCAATCATACCAACTAACATCACAAAAGGCGGCCACTTGGGTGCTTTATCCAATGTTTATGTAAAGTTTCCATTAATGTGTTGTTAAACATAAAAATCTTTATTTTCAACACTTTCCAGTGTTGGACAGATTTGTGTGCACCGTTGTAAATGGCTTAGTGAGTTGTAGTGAATGTTGAGATAGAACGGTACCTCCTGCAATGGTGGTGAGTGGGAAAGAAATGGCATGGTTATTGCAGGGATGCTTTATGGTGTTGCTATTGGGTGATGCCAACCTAGCGCATCAAGTGGCAGCCATATGGGTGTGCAGTATAAAGTGAATTAAATCTGGCCATGGTGAGGCCATCTTTGGCTTCCCAGGCAGCAATGTCTCAGGTGTGATGTCCTCTGTCCTGTGCAGCACAGGTGATTGTGGAGAAAGCTGTTGTTGGTGCCTGGACCTCTAATATTTCCCTGGAGGGAATGCTAGCTGTAATCTGGAATTCATTGTATGAAGAACTGCAAACCTGTAACCTACATTCTTTGGAGTCTGCCCACCCCAACTCCACTTAATCAACCTTAAGATATTTCCCTCAAAATAGACTGGTTATTGTACTATGGTGTGATTTTATCCAGAAAGGAAAACCAGCATCCAGATTTAGATAAAAACAAAAAATGCTGGAAATACTCAGCAGGTCAGGCAGCATCTGTGGAGAGAGAAACAGAGTTAATGTTTAAGGTCAGTTCTTCAACTTTGGACAGATAGAACAGTTGGGACCATTATATTCTACTTTTTGTGAGTGGAGTTGCACCATCTTCATAAACTATTTGTAGAAGGGCCATTGAGTTTCCCGTGTCAAAGAAACGGTAAGCAAAAATATGAGAGTCCACTTCAAAGTGATGGCCTTGCTGTGGTCATACATATTTGCTTACGCTACTGCCAACAGTTTTTGCATGATGCACCCAATTAAAAACAAGAGGAATGAAAATAACTTGTTTTATTCTTCAAGGTGTAGAGTGTCTATTTTTTGTGGTTTTCAATTAACTAACTGCATTATGTTGTCTGAACTACTTAATATAGTCTATGTTCTAGATTACTCAGCAGTCATTTGTATAAAGTACATTAAATGGGGCACACAATATAATCTGCTGACACCAAAATCAGAATACTTTCCATTTTAAAAACAAACATGGTACCAGAAGTATCAAATCATAAGGATCATGTGTGAGTGACAAAGACACCAAGTGCACATCCAAGGATTGTCTCTTTGCCTTCCCACCCTCTCCATCCTGCCCCAAGACCAGTTCAACTAATTGTCCCTCGGAGATCTATTTATGTAGAAATTAGAAAGTACTGTCAGCATTAAGCACTGAACAATGCAAAGTAAAACTCCCTCTAATCAGTGCCAACAATGTATCTTAAAGTCAACCTCAAGAGTACCACTGTGATTTTTCACTTCCTCGTACCAATTGTCTTCAGGACCCTTCCGTGAATATACTTTTTTTCTTGTGAACAATAAGCAGCCTTGTGCTAAAAACCAACAACCACTAGGTACTCGGATGAGACTTCCTGAATTTATTTTTCATTGAACCCCTGCAGTCGATGATGGCTTCTTTTCCATTAGTCTAGGATGAATTCAACACAGTTCCCAGAGCTAACAAGGCTAAACCATGCCACTAGGTTCTGGTATCCAATGAAACGTGAGATTTACAAGTATCTGTCCCAGTCGACTAACACTATTGAGCTCAGTAAATTCCACTGTACACTACTAGACTCCCAATAAGACTCCAAGATTACATGTCAGCTGATATTTAAACTCATGTCTTCACTCAAAATATTTTGCCAAACTGAGAATCAAATTTTTCTTTGACAGAACAGGGAGTAAAAATAATAAAAATGTAAAATTAGCATGTCTGACACATGGGATTCCAAAATGTGTCAACTCAACTGCTTCGGAAATTCCAAACCAAAATCAAGGTTTTAATTTTAAGTACAAATCTAAAACAAAATCAGCCACAGTCCTTTGTATTTAAATATATCAAATTATTGAAATTGAATCAGAATTCAGCAACAATTTGAAAGTAGTAAAAATACAGAGAAAGAACCAATTGAGAGAATATTAAACTGATAAAATGAGCCAAAGAAAATTCAGGTACAGCAATGCAAGATTATAACAAAACGTGCCACTTTGAAAAGATGCTTTTATTTTAAGAGACACATATTTTAATAAAAATCATTTCACCCCATGGCATCAGTAAAAATTCCCTAATGTGGGCTCTAGAAAACAGAGACTTAGTTTCTTGATAGGGTTTTCTCACTGTCCTGCAAACAGGGATGTCCATATGCTTACATTTTAGCCATACTTAATTTCCTCTTTTTTTTATATAAACAGAAAAATTCAATTAGTGTTTACTTACAAGTTCAAACTACTGCAATCCATAGAAGCCCAAGCTTATTGCATTTCAGAAAGGCTTTAAAGTAGAACGATTACATTTTGAGAATCAGATGCAGAAACATTGGCAGCAGGCAGGAAATCAATTAACAACATGGTGCTCTGAGCATAGAATCCTCCTCCAATATTACTCATCTCAGGAACACTGCCCAGTCAAATAAAGGGAAGTGATGAAACTAGTGGCAGCAATAGCTAAACTTTTTCAACTGCTACATCTTACTGTTCCAACAATTACTGTCAAGGATGTATGACCATATCATCATATTCCCTACAAAACTCAAATTGGCTCTCTCTAAAATACAAAACACCAATTTTCATGAACAATTATGTCCAAGTTATCTTTGCTTTCTTCCAACTGTGAACATTAAAAAAAAATCTATGAACTCTTATGCTGTAGAAGTAAGTGCATGTACTCTGAAAATCCTTTAACTCAAAATATTCTCGTGACTAGGAAACAAATTAGCATAGAAATGCTACTACAGACTTGAGGCCATATATTGAAGAATTTCAAGCTTTCAAAGTAAACATTCCTTCAAGTAAATAAGAACCAATGTTTTGAGAAGCAGGTTCAAAACCTGCAGCAGCTGTGCACATTTGCAGTATTTTTCCAGTTTTGCTTTCCTTTCTTCTCTGCTCTCAAAGTGGGTGACTCATGCTGGGTTACAGTGTTACAGGCACTGCCAGCCTCCTCATGCCTCACCTAAGTGGGCAACTCAGTGAGTTGGCAGACTATTCAACTATGGAAGACTTCTAAATAAGCTACATACGGTCATGTATGTGCATACTTTCCACCAAAAATCAAATCATAAATTAATTCTCTCACCATCTTGACCCCCCGGAGCCTGGGTTAATGAGGCCTCACCGTTGCCCAGACTGAAATCAGCCAAGAACATAGAGCAAGGACTGAACCAGGAGCTTCCCTAGTCTGAACGGCTCAAGCCTTCATCAAGTAGTGCATTTTTAACCCAGTGAACTACAGCAATTCCTTCCCAGTTTTAAAGATGTCATATCTTTTGGGAATTGTTCAAAGTTAATTCTTTGAAGCCTTTTTTTCCCCTAGCAATTAAAATAGTGTCTTCCTATTCCAAAAATGCCCCAGGATTCTGGCAACCACCTACCCAAGATGCCGAAAAAAAAGTTTAACATCTTTTAAATTTATAGGAAAACTCACTTATCCAAGAAAAAGTTCTGATGCCTCAGCCGTAATAAAGAACATTGTACACGGAACTGTCTGTAAATTAGTGACAGTCGTCAGCCTAACCCAAGATTTTCTGCAGTATTATACTGTGCAGTCAGGAATCAAACATTTTTATGAATTTAAAAACAGTAATTTGCAGCTTGCAGGAGGATTCAATTCTTGAATGTATTTTCTGCAATCAAGTTTCATTTCCAAGCTCAAAGCTTGAAACATCTACACCAAAAAGTTATGAAGTGTCCAGAGTCAATAGCCTTTGATTGATAATTTGGTTCAATATTCACACAAATCTTAAATTCTGGAATTCAGAATATATTTTTCTTGTCCATGCATCTAAATATACAAACTCCAATGTTCTGCTTTTCTATACACTTTCAAGATTGAATAATAAATGAGTCCAACATCTGCATGCGGCTCCTAAAGTCTGAAAAGGCCACCACAACCAACTTTCAGGACTCCTGAACCCGGATTCACTGACACTGCTACACTGGATTGAAGATATGGTACCAGAAGTCTCTTGGTTAACGACATTAGGTATGCAACTTCAAAACGGAAAATTTTAACCTTTTAGCAATTAGAATTTTAAATGTGAACCACTTCCCTCAAACATACAGATTTTAATGTTAAATGTTTGTTGGAACTGGCAGGTAAGCCAAGCTGAGTCCAAAATTCCAGGAAAGCACTGAAAAGCGCCATGGTAGCAAATGGCACAAATTCTAAACCTGCTTTTGTAAGTGCCTATTGAGTTCAAATAAAAGCATTTGGGTCAGGTACTTAACCAGTCATCTTTAGGATAGCAACTTTCATTTCACTAGCACCTTGAACACAAAAAAAATCTCAAAGTACCACAGAGGTGAAACAGATACCCAGAAGACCAAGAAGATAATTTTCAGGATCGTTTGAAAAGAGGGGAGAGAAGTAGAAAGACAGAGGAGCATTCAAGAGAACAGGACCAACACAGCTTAAGATTTGCCACTGATAATGGAGCAGAAAAATATTATGCATGGCTAGAGTCATTGGACCTGGCTGAGACATGGGACTGAAGCAGGGCAGAGTGAGGCTATGGATCGATTTATAGAGAAGGATGGGGATTTGCAATTTGATGTGTTGTGGGACAGGAAACGAATGAAGGTCAACAAAGATCGATGATTGGTTCGTGGGACTGGATTTCGACAGCAGAGTTCGATTGAATTGAAGTTTGCGTTGGGTGGACACGGCAGGCTGGAAAGAGTCTAGGGTCAAGAAAAGCATGGCTAATGGTTTCAGTGGCGATGGAGGTAAAGTAAAGATCAGAGTTCAAATTCAGATAGGTTGACATTTTCTTCTTGTACGGTCATCGCTCACCTTGGTGATCAAATAGGATAAACCAGCAAAAATGAAATATAACTGCAAATGGGAAAGATTTTAAAACCTGGTAATAGGAGCATTTTGAATTATGGATGGAATCTGCATGCATTGCAGAAACAAAAGCTGCAACTATTAAAACTGTCCATTCCAACTCTGTCAAATGCTAACAAAATCCGTAACCCTAAGGTAAACCCAGTGTGCAACCATATGCAGAACAGGAAAGTTGTTGAACTGAATCAATCATGAAATATACTTCACAAGTGTGATCCTTCAAAGTTATTATTCTATAAAGTCATTTGAAAATGTCCATACTTACCAAAGTGATAAATTTGATTAAATATGCATAGATCCAAGAAAACAGTCACAAATCTAAAATTTAAGCAGGCAACTTTCATAAAATTTGACAGGTGAAAATCCAGTAAGCGACACATCCCAAGAAGTGACATGCAGGCTACGACTACTGTCTGTCCAGCTGAACTTGCACTTATATAGCGCCTTTAACTTAATAGAACATCCCAAGGCACTTCACAGAAGCATTATCAGACAAAATATGATATTGAGCCACACAAGGAGATACTAAGACAGGTGACTAAAAGCTTGGTCAAAAAAGTAGGTTTAAGTTGCGTCTTAAAGAAGGAGAGATAAAGAGGCAGAGAGATTCAGGGAGGGAATTCCGGAGCTAGGGCCGAGACTATGGAGGCGAAGGAAATCGAGGGTGCACAACAGGCCAGAATTGAAGGAACACAGAGTTCTGAAAGAGTTGTAGGACTGGAGGAGGTTACAGAGATACAGAAATAACAAGGTCATCAAGGGATTTGAACGCAAGGATGAAAGTATTAAATTTGAGTCATTGCTGGACTTGGATCCAATGTAGGTCAACATGCACAGGGTTAATGGGTGAACCGGACTTGGTGCGAGTCAAGATACAGGCAGCAGTGAAATAATTATCAGAACTTAATCTCAACACTACTGTAACACTTATCTTTCCCTTATGCAAGCTGCGGGGGGCGGGCGGAAGGAAGAAAGGCCAAAGAGAGAGAGAGAGAGAACATATTCTTATCACTTTTATTTGTTGCACTTGTAGAAATTAGATATTAAATACAAGTACTACAGGCTTTACATTTGTGCACAAATATCAGTTCCAATTTTTAAATGCAGTTTTTGCTACATTTTGTAAAACCTAAAGCAAGATTTAAGATGCACTAATTGTGCATTTCCTGAAATGGTCAATTGTAGAACCTGTCCCCTTACTATCAATCTGTGTGTGTGTGAACAGTAAAATATTCTATTTATTATTTGTATTAAAACT
This sequence comes from Pristiophorus japonicus, assembly GCF_044704955.1. Lineage (NCBI taxonomy): Eukaryota > Metazoa > Chordata > Chondrichthyes > Pristiophoridae > Pristiophorus > Pristiophorus japonicus. The sequence goes on from NW_027254880.1 coordinate 102,569, forward strand.
CCTCTTTGTTATACATTTAACTGGAGTCAATGTTTAGCAATTTTCCTAAATAGTATATATTAATGAAGCATTGAAAAAAACTTCGCTTTTATCTTATTGTGCTTCTTGCTTCTTCCTTAACACATGAAATCCTACATTTTCCCCTTAACTGATGACTCTTCACTGTTTCCACATTCCCCACAAAAGAATTAGTAAAATATAGATGTTAGCACCTAAATACAATGAATCATTACATGAATGACTAACCTAAAATTTTCATTTAATGAACCAGTAACTATTTCATTTCTTCAAATTCTCTAATAAATTTGAAGTATGTCAATTTAAATATAGTTTTATGCTTAATCCTATTGTCAGAATATTCAAGAACAATTAACTTTATAATAGATCGATATGCAAACAAGGCCCAGATGATATTCCAAATTATCTGACCAATATGATCAAAATAGAGAAAGCAATCCACTTAGAATTCTTTTAAAATGTCCCAAATCAATCAATTTCATCCTAAGAAGGAGTCTACATTAAAGTCACATTCTCTTTGGTTTGGGTTAACAGAACTGGTTTTACCAGAGTTCCAATCATGTGGCTTGTAAAATTCAACAAAATTGTTCTAAATGGATGGTATCTTCAGTGCAAACAGTGGATACAATTGGCTCACTACCAGAAAGTTGAGAATTCAAATTCCTGAACTGTCTGAGACTCCAATTCACTCACCTTTGCTGAATTCCATCAGCTCTTGACCAAATCACTACATACAAATTCAGAATAGGAAAAAGCAGGCACAGGCTCTCACCTCACTGAACTGCACCCAGCAACTAATCATAAAGCAGCAACATGTCAGTGGTCACAGAAATGTGCTTCACCGAGACCAACCACCCTCCCAGCTGATGAGATCTGGGATTCTAAAGTAACTACCTGGGCAGAAAATACAAGAAAATTGCACAGATCAGTGACTAATACAGGGAACAAGTCACTTTCTGATAATTCTGATGTACTGTTTTTGCAGAGAAACTGTAGTGAAAATAATTTAAGTCAGGTAATTCCCAACAATGCTGAAGTCCCCCTTCTACTCTAAATGATTCAACTAATTTTTGATTTCACTTCTGCTCTCGCCACATTTGCTAATTATATCTACCCACTCAAAAGAAATCCCTTTATAGTAATACGCAAGATCAATGCAATATACACATCACATTCACTCAAACTACGTAATGTCAATGTGCATACGAAAGTGTTAATTTCTCTTAATTTGAAAGCACTTTGCATTTCAATTTGGTTACAGATTGGAAAAATATGCTATTTGTCTGACAGAGGGATACAAAGTTTGTAGCAGTTTAGAATTACACTAAATTTTGGAAATTAAATATTGAATAAATCAAAGGAAATATCCAAAATTACTGAAAATCATAAACTGGGAAACTATTTTCCAACATGTAGCTCAAACTCAGCAGATAAAACGTTGGTTGCAATAAATGTGCCAGGCACTGACGTTAAAGGCATACTTCAGTTTTATTTTAAACAGTCTTACCATTTTCATGAATCATAAGTGTACTGAACATTTGCTTTCCAAATAGATCAAAGAAATTTTACAAATATGCAAAATTTGTCACTTGTCTCAATGGATGGGTACCTTTACAAATCCCTGATCTTAGTAAAAAAAACTTAAAAGCTGGATTATAATTTAACAAAATCTTGGGCACAAAACTTGAAAGCTGTCCCATAAAGTAATTTCTTACGCCTTTCCAAATTACTGATAAATGTCTAATGCTGTAATGAACACAAGCGCAGACTCGAACATTTTCCACTGCAAAATTTATACAAAACTTACCCCGTAGTCAAAGGTTTATGCAATAAGTCTTTTTAAAATTCCTAGTGATTTTCAAATTTCAATCTTCATGTACAGTTGTGTATCAATAAACGTGCGTGTTTTTTTTTTAGATCTACGTCCAACAATTACAGAGAGGCTAACTGAGGTTGAACAAAACAATTTAGAATTTTTTTAAAGTTTGAAGATGGGGAGTTGAACAGCTTATTTCTAAATGGAAGATCGCACACGCAGACACCAAAAAAAATCGTAATTGAAGAACGTCTTACTTTCCAAAGTTGATTTAAGACTCGAGAATAAACCATACAACCCCTCCAACCGCCCAAAGCTTTGATTCGGAACACACCCTCTTCAGGAAGCCGCTGGCTTCTCGTTCCCTTCCCCAAGGCCAGGCCCTTTCAAAGCCCCGCGGCACCTTCCCCGCAACGGCGGCCCCGAGTTACTCACCAACTGGAACTCCCTGCGTCTGTCGTAAGCGTTCTGGATCCCACTGTCGGCCCACAGCGATCGGATGGCCGGCAAGTACTTCAGGAAAACCCGCGTCTCCATGAGGCCTGCGGCGGCCCCGGTCAACGCCCTGGTGTCGAAACTCATCAGCACCTCGCCGTTCTGCTGGTTGCCGGGATCTCCCCAGGGGATGCGGAGCTTCTCCCTGGCGTCCACCAGGACGCGAATTCCCTTCAAGATGTTGCTGTAGATGGTGCCCCTGAACTCCTCCTTGGCCTTCTGGTCGAAGTCCTGGCCGTGAATAATTCGCATCTGCTTGAGGAAAGTGCTTTTGCCGCTCTCGCCGGCCCCGAGCAGCAGGATTTTCACCAGCCGCCGCACGTAAGTCTTATCCCGCGAGATGAGCTCGTCGATCTGCTTGCTCTTACGGAGCTGCTCGGCCTCTCGCTGGGTGAGGACGCAGCTCGGAAAACAAGCGGCCAGGAGGGAGCGGGACGGCAGGAAATCCGCCATCTTTAACATTCGATAACATAGTGAGGAGGGAGCGCGCGGAGTCGCGCGTTACCGCCGTCGGCGGGGGCGAGCGCTCAACGTCACGAACGTTGCTCAGAGTCACCTGCAGCGCCTCTAGTGCCTGGAGGAGTAAAAGAAAGACTTGCATCTCTATAGCGCCTTTCACCACCACCGGACGTCCCAATGCATCTTACAGCCAAAGAAGTACTTTTTTTGAAGTGTAGTCACTATTGTAATGTAGAAAATTATAATTTGATTGGTTTAAGTTCACTGTAAAGTTTCATTTGTTAATTTGGCTGTTCTAGTATCCCTTTAATAAGGGAGCACTCACTCGGCTTTAAGTTCTATTTAAAATAGTTGTAATGTAGGAAACGTGGCAGCCAAGTGGCGCACAAGCTCCCACCCAAACACAACAATGTGTGGTTCGGCCGGACTGCCTGCCACTCTTCCACAGCTAAGTTCGCACCAGGGTGTCCCTAGAGATGGAGTACGCGGTGTCCATCGAGGCCTTCTGCGATCGGTGGGCACCGGATGGACTGGAGTGCGTAATCACCCTCAGGAACAAAATTTTAATTTGATTTGTTAAGCTTCTTTTAACACTTTTGTTTATTTACAGTCTTTATTTGTGGCACATACTTGACTTTTAATCGGCAATTGCCAGCATGAAGAAGAGACAGCAATGTGATAATGACCAGATAATCTATTTTTGTTATGTTGATTGAGGGATAAATATTGGCCAGGACACCGGGGATAACTCATCTGCTCTTCTTCGAAATAGCACCATCGGATCTTTTACCTCCACCTGAGAAAGTAGACGGGCCTCGGTTTAACATCTCATCCAAAAGACGGCACCTCCGACAGTGCGGCACTCCCTCAGCACTGTCGAGCCTAGATTTATGTGCTCAAGTCTCTGGAGTGGGACTTGAACACAAAACCTTCTGACTCAGAGGCGAGAATGTTACCAACTGAACCACTAGCTAACTTTGAAACAATAAGATTCAGTGCTCTCAGTGAGTAATTGCCTGCTACTCTAATTAATTGTCTTATTGAATTATTTATTATTGTGCAGTTCTTTTAAAAGTACTCTTACAGCTTGGAAGGTATGAAATTAAAATATTTTCCTGCAGATCTGTCAGCCGTGGCTCAACAGGTAGCACTCTTGCCCCTGAGTCAGAAAGTTGTGGGTTCAAGTCCCACTCCAGAGACTTGAGCCCAAAAATCTAGGCTGACACTCCCAGTGCAGGACTGAGGGAGTGCTGCACTGTTGGAGGTGCCATCTTTTGGATGAGACGTTAAACTGAGGCCCTGTCTGCTCTCTCAGGTGGATGTAAAAGATCCCGTGGCACTATCTCGAAGAAGAGCCCCGGTTATTCCCAGTGTCCTGGCCAATATTTATCCCGAAATCAACATAACAAAAACAGATTATCTGGTCATTATCACATTGCTGTGTGTGGGAGCTTGCTGTGTGCAAATTGGCTGCTGCATTTCCTACATTACAACAGTAACTCCACTTCAAAAGTACTTCATTGGCTGTAAAGCGCTTTGGAATGTCCTGAGGTCGTGAAAGATACTATATAAATGTACGTTTTCCTTTCTTTCTTTTTTTTCCAAACAAGCAGACTTCAGGAGTGACAATCACTCATATAATACAACTCCTAGTTTGATCTATATCGCTATTAAAAATAAATACTGCTCTATATATTTAAATAGGTTTGTAATGTCTATAACTTTTGCTGTCATTGTAACATTTTCCAAAATTTGAAAGCTCTGAGTCAGGATGATGAAACTACCATTTGATTGCACTTGTAATGCAGGTATTTATAGATACTAGTGATTTTTCTTAGCATTGCAAATGGTGAGTCAGAAGATGCAATGTTTTATAATGTTAGTACACTAACTAAGATCAACAGCAACTTTCTATCCTACTCCTAGCAGAGCTAGCGATGCACCCAACAAAACGGTTTCTTTCCCTCTCCATACATCCCATCTGTCTCTCTCCGCAACTTCAACAGAGTCTGTCTTACCCTCTCTTCAATAGGATTTACCTTGTCTGCAATTATGTCTATCCCTTTCTCACTTATTCCCTGGACTATAGCTTTATTGAAATAATTAAATAAATGCAGGGCTTCATTCTCTGGAGATAGACATCTGCACTTGTTTATATCATTTTCCTCATCTCCTTCATTTCTCTTTTATTGCCTCTGCTCTTTTACTTCATTTATGGCTTTTCTGTTTTTTTTCTCCCAATCGTTTCTGTAACACACTGTCCCACAGGGAGACCGGATGAGGGGACAGACTATGGAAAACCATTGTGAGATCAGGAGAGTATGGCCCATGGAAGAAGTGCTGAGAAATCAGGAGGGAATGAGTACTGTTGTTTCAATAGATGTTCTTGGAAATTGTAATGTTGGACATAGGAGTCAGAGGCAGACAAACAAATATCCTGTGCATGTTTGGGGGTTGGGCTAGCTGCTTGATGGGTCCTAGAAATTCCTTTGCTGAAGAAAGTTAGTGGTGGCCCTGTCGGCTGACAAGGACATGGTGGGCCGAATGGCCTGTTTCTGTGCTGTAAATTTCTATGGTTCTATGATAATTATAGTCCTAAGTATGCAGATGGATAAATGTAATACAAATTTTGCATGGCTGTTTACTGGGGAATGGCTATAACTATTGTCCACGATGCACTGAGGCTTAGCAGAATGAATCGTGTTGTTTATGGAATAGGGGAAACTAAACCGTTTGAGCCAAGTTTATTTGTGAATTTGTGATTTTTTAAAATGTGATATGATCCGTTTTATTTTCAGAGCTTTATAGTGGGCAAGGCAGGGAACTGCCATGGCAACTGTGTCATGTGAAATTGTTCTTTTTTGTAATGTGATTGGACTGAAAATTTAGAGGGGAGAGATTTTATGCAATATGATTGTTTTTTTCCAATTAAAAAAGAGAAAAACACAGAGACTTAACCAATGAGGAAGAAGAAAATTGACATTCACAAAACACAACAGTCATGATGTTCACTACAGACATAAAACTACTATTATAATCGACGAAAGGATCTACCATGATGTTACTGTCAGAGAGCAAAGCCAGAGAGAGGTGGTGTGGGGCAATCAGCTCCAAATGGATTCAGAGCAGAGCCAGAGAAATTCAAGTGGTTAAAACTGGGGTGGGAGTTGAACCAGAGCAATCAGTGTGGGGCCTCTTGACATATAAGTAAAGCGACTTGTAATGGGCCTATAGTACTGAGCTGGGCTGACACATTACTATAAATTCTGATGACAGGTCATCGACCTGAAACGTTAACTCTGTTTCTCTCTCCACCGAGGCTGCCTGACCTGCTGAATATTTTCAGCAGTTTCTGTTTTTATGATGTATTGAGGTGCCTTTATCAATATTTTGCTGCTGTGGAATTACGATATCAAGAGTGCACTGTGCCCCGATACAAGATTTGCCAAAAAGAAGTACTCAAGAAATGATAAGCATGAAGTTTAATTTTTTCCTGCTTTTTATACAGGTTAAGCCATTCATAAAAAAACTCTGAATTAGCAGTGATATTTGAGCTAACTTTTTGTGTTGCTTTATTTGTGCAATTTATATTTATTCATATAACCATGTGGTTATATACTGTTTAAAAAAGTGGACGCGTTTATTTGTACTGTAAAACTGGCCGCCCTTGTCTCTGATTGGTCCCCTTGGAGAATAAGCCATACACTGAAGTTTCTCTGGAATGTGTAACTGGAACCGTCCAGCCCAACTTCTCACTGACTTCGCAAATTGTAATTCGATCCACTTTGACTTCCAGAAGCCACAGAGGATAGATCTCCTCAGAAGCCACCAAGTATCAGTCGAAGTCCCTTACCCCAGCGCAAGTGCGTCCCTCCCCCCAGCCGAAGCCCCTTGCCCCCCAGCACAAGAGTGTCCCTCCTCAAGCCGGAGTCCCTTGCCCCAGTGCGTGCATGACCCCCCTCCCTCTGCCATAGATGGGGCATTGTGTGCGGATTGTTAACAGGTTTAATGGGTATGGTGAATAATGACCGTGTCGTGGCTTCTGGATTGGAAGAACCTCTCTCCCCTCCAACCCCTCCCCCCCCCCGTGTCTCTTTCTTCCCCCCCACCCCATCTTTCTCTACCCCACCCCCACCCCGGTGTCTCTATCCCCCCGCCCCCCATGGCTCTCTCTCCCCTCCAGACTTTCCCCCTCCAAGCTCTCTCTTTCCCCCTCCCTCCCAAGCACTCTCTCTCTCCCCCCACAAGCACTCTCTCTCTCTCTCTCTCTCTCTCTCTCCCCCCCCACCCCCTCAAGCTCTCTGCCCCTCTCCCAAGCTCTCTCTCACCGCGACCCCCCCCTCTCCCGCAAATTCAGCTCTCTCTCTCTCCCCCGGCTCTTTCTCTCTCTCCCCTGGTCACTTGAAGGCTCACGGAGGATCAGAAGGCCTGGTAGGCAGCTCACGGAACATGATCGGACTGGTTGCAGGGCCCTACTTCCGGTTCGGATGGGTGGGAGGCATCGGGGGCGGAGTCTCGACAGGACGCAAGCACGGAAGGACAGAAAAAGTACAGTACAAATAGTCAATCACAAAAAAGATGAAATGCCCTCCTTACTGCTACACTCCAGGGTCTCCCCAAAAACATGGATTTGAAGCAGCAACACAACTCGAGGGCAAGAAAGCAGCTCTACAGGTGTCTGAAGGCCGGGGTCCAACAGAAAACTAGCCACCTAAAGAACAGATCGTGGGTGGAGAAAGCTCAGGAAATTCAGCAGCTAGCCGACAACCACGACGTGAGAGGATTCTTCAGCACAATCAAGTCGACCTACGGCCCAAGAACCCAAGGCCCTACCCTATTACTGGCTAAGAATGGAGAGGTGCTCAACAAGGACAGAGAGGCAGTCAGTGCCCGCTGGAAGGAGCATTTCGAGGATCTCCTCCACCGAGACTCTGTCTTGGACGTGAGTGTCATCGACTCCAACCCACAGCATGCCACCTGCCACCATCCCACAGCACAATCCCAGCCCGGCACGAGGTTGAAAAGGCTATCCGACAGCTGAAGAACAACAAGTCATCAGGAGCAGATGGAATCCCCGCCGAAACACCAAAACATGGCGGAGAAGCCCAACTGGTGTGGATCCATGATCTCATCTCTCTTATTTGGAAGGAGGAAATCATGCCAGGAGATCTCAGAGACGCTGTAATCGTGACCATCTTCAAGAAAGGTGGCAAGTCTACTGTGGTAACTACAGAGGAATCTCCCTGCTGTCGACCACCTGGAAAGTCATCGCAAGAATTCTCCTAAATCACCTTCTTCCCGTGGCTGAAGAACTCCTCCCAGAGTCGCACTAAGGAGCACAATGGACATGATCTTCACCGCGCGGTAGATTCAAGAGAAATGCAAGGAAGAGCACCAACCCTTGTACATGGCCTTCTTCGACCTCAAAACAGCCTTCGACACTGTCAACCGTGAGGGATTATGGAGCATCCTCCTCAGATTCGGCTGCCCTGAAAAGTTTGTCACCATTCTCCGCCTGCTCCACGACGACATGCAAGCCATGATCCTGACCAACGGATCCACCACAGACCCATTCCACATTCGGACCTGGGTCAAGCAAGGCTGCGTCATCGCACCAACGCTCTTCTCGATCGTCCTTACTGCAATGCTCCATCTCACCCTCAGCAAGCTCCCCGCTGGAGTGGAGCTAAATTACAGGGCAAACGGGAATCTGTTCAACCTCCACCACCTCCAGGCCAGATCCAAGGACGTCCCATTCTCCATCATCGAACTACAGTAGGCAGACGACGCCTGCATCTGCGCACACTCGGAGGCCGAACTCCAAGCCATCGTCAACACCTTCACTGAGGCGTACGAGTGCATGGGCCTTACACTAAACATCCGTAAGACAAAGGTCTTCTACCAACCTGCCCCCGCCACACAGCATCCCGCCACACAGCACTGCCCCCCAGTTATCAAAATCTATGACGAGGCCTTGGACAACGTGGACCATTTTCCATACCTCAGGAGCGTACTATCAACAAGGCCAGACATCGACAACAAGGTCCAACACCGCCTTCAGTGTGCCAGTGCAGCCTTTGGTCGCCTGAGGAAGAGAGTGTTTGAAGACCAGGACCTCAAACCCAGCACCAAGCTCATGGTCTACAGAGGTGATACCCGCCCTCCTATATGGCTCAGAACATGGACTATGTACTGCAGGCACCTCAAAACACTGGAGAAACATAGAAACATAGAAAATAGGTGCAGGAGTAGGCCATTCGGCCCTTTGAGCCTGCACCACCATTCAATAAGATCATGGCTGATCATTCACCTCAGTACCCCTTTCCTGCTTTCTCTCCCTACCCCTTGATCTCATTAGCCGCAAGAGCCATATCTAACTCCCTCTTGAATATATCCAATGAACTGGCATCAACAACTCTCTATGGTAGGGAATTCCACAGGTTAACAACTCTCTGAGTGAATAAGTTTCTCCTCATCTCAGTCCTAACTGGCTTACCCCTTATCCTTAGACAATGTCCCCTGGTTCTGGACTTCCCCAACATCGGGAATATTCTTCCTGCATCTAACCCGTCAGAATTTTATATGTTTCTAAGAGATCCCCTCTCATCCTTCTAAACTCCAGTGAATACAGGCCCAGTCAATCGAGTCTCTCCTCCTATATCAGTCCTGCCATCCCGGGAATCAGTCTGGTGAATCTTCGCTACAGTCCCTTAATAGCAAGAACATCCTTCTTCAGATTAGGAGACCAAAACTGAACACAATATTCTAGGTGAGGCCTCACCAAGGCCCTGTACAACTGCAGTAAGACCTCCCTGCTCCTATACTCGAATCCCCTAGCTGTGAAGGCCAACATACCATTTGCCTTCTTCACCGTCTGCTGTACCTGCATGCCAACTTTCAATGACCATCAATGCTGCCTCCGCTAGATCCTGCAAATCCATTGGCACGCCAACATCAGTGTCCTCACAGGCCACACTCAATCAGCTCCATTGGATGGGCCACATCGTCCGCGTGCCTGACACGAGACTCCCAAAACAAGCGCTCTACTCGGAGCTCCAACACGGCAAGCGAGCCCCAGGTGTGCAGAGGAAACGCTTCAAGGACAGCCTCAAAACCTCCTTGAAAAAATGTAACATCCCCACCGATACCTAGTAATCCCTGGCCCAAGACCGCCCAACATGGAGGAAAAGCATCTGGGAAGGCGCTGAACACTTCGAGTTCGCCGAGAGCAAGCTGAAGCCAAGTGTCAACAGTGAAAGGAGCGCTTGGCAACCCAGGCACCCACCTACCTGTTCCTTCAACCACCGTTTGCCCCATCTGTGACAGAGACTGTAGGTCCCGCATTGGTCTCTGCAGTCATCTGAGAACTCATTTCTAGTGTGGAAGTAAGCATCCTCAACTCTGCGGGACTGCCTATGATGATGATGATGTCATGTCCCAGGACTGGAGCTGCGAGTCCTCCCCTCCCGACCTCACCCCCTACACGTGCACAATGCTGCTAAAACTTAGGGTTCCTCCAATGCTTTAAGACCCCCAAACCTCCGGCATACTGATACGGTTAGATGAAGTATGGTGGGAGGATGCTTGTGTGGAGCATAAACACGGGCATAAACCAATTGGGCCAAATGGCCTGTTTCTGTGTTGTAAATTCTACATATTTCTGCTAAACTCCAGAACCCCACTCAGCACTACTAAAACTAGGACCTCTCCCCCACCAGATGCTGCCAAATGTTGAGTACCTACCTCGAATCTGGTATATGTTGCTGTGTAACTTAGCTTTTAAAAAAGGGTACAAAGCAATAATTAAGTGCATTAAAAAAAAAATCATAATTCACACGGAAAAATGGACAGAGTCATAAAATTCAATTCCAAAAATACTGTTAAAAGTGCAGATTACCACGTAATAAAATTGACTTGGTAATTGTAAATCAATGGCCTTGATAATAACACGTTGTGTGTTATATAGCGAAATCCCCTTATTATAAAGCAACATATTGGCCTGGAAATCCCAGCCTCCCCGGGTCTGTACAGCATATGTACGGACCCGGGAAGGCATTGCAAAAGCCGGTTTTCAGCGCACAATGCGCATGCGCTGAAAAATGGCTTTTCCGATCTGTCAAGCTGGAGCTGGACAGATTGCATGCATCTCGGGAGCGAGGACATTTGCAAAACTCTTAGCCTACTTTTACAGGCGTAAGAGTTTTAAAACATACAAAAATATAATTACATTAAATTTAAAAACACATTTTATTGTTAAAAACCCTGCCCACTCGGTTTGTTTTTAACCCTAATTACAAAACTTTAAAAAAATCGGAAAACTATATTTTTTTTCTAAGGCATTTATTAACTTTAATTTCAATTAATTTTAATTATGTGAGGTGTGTTTTTTATTTTTTATTATGGTGTTTAGTGTGTTTGTTTTTTTTTCTCATTAATAGCAATGAGAACTCATAGATACGGAGTACTCATTGCTATTAATGAGAAAGCTGTGGAATACTGTACTGCACATGTGACTGCACCTTCTGCGTGGGAACCTGGAGGACGGGAGCGTGCTTCCCCACCGGAATCCCACGCTCCTCCAGTACCACCAGGTAAATTCGTAGAAAATTTTCAGGTCGGGGGCATCCGCTCGCGGGAAGCCTCCGACCGCAATTTCTGGGCAATTACTCACTTAATGCTACAGGAGCTCCACTAGTAATAATACATTTAAAAATGGAACATCAGTGCAGACATTATACTCACACGAACATACAAATATGTATCAGAAAAGGACAAGAACAAACTAGCTGTTCTGTCAGATCTGTTCCATCCCAACATACCATCAATCCCCCCGCCCCCCCCCACCACCAATCTCTGTGTAAGGAATACTTCTTAGCATCTAACCTATCTTTATGCTTTTGTAACTTGTATTGATGCCCCTAGTCCTCTCCTATCTAGCTCAAATAACCTATCCACTTGGACAGAATCTAATCCTTCAATCATTTTAAAGAGTTCAAGCATATTTCCTGAAAGTCTATGCTTTTCCAAAGTAAAAGGCCCCAGTTCTCGAAACCTGTCCCTTATACTAGGTATCAATGGTGGCCCTACTCTGAACCTTTTCTATGGTCTCAATATTGCCTCCCATATAAGGATACCAAAACTGGACGCAGTATTCTAGACATAGCCAGACAAAAGTCTTGTACAAAAAAAGATAGTTCTAGCTTTAAATTTAATTGTTCTTTACATCATAACACCCTCGTAATTTTCCCAACAGCTTCACAATATTAGTCATGAAATTTCAACGATTCATGAAGTGCCACCCCCCAGGTCCTTCTCCCACTCAGCAGCCTTCAACATGCAACTCCACATGGTGTGTACATGTATGGATTGTATCTGTCCAAGTTCATCATGCTGCCTTTGTCTGCACTGGAAGACATTTGCCAAACACTGTCCCATTCCTCCATGACCTTTCGATCCACCTGCAAATTATTTTATTCATCTAAGTCCCTAACCCCCAAGCATCATCTGCAAACTTGTGGATCGTTCCCCTCTAATGCCTTCGTCCAGATTTTTACTATAGATGGTGAAGGGCAACGGCTCTTAAACTGATCCCTGCAGGACTCCACTTGTGACCATCCCCCACTTCAGACATTACATTTTCTTACAGAGGCAAAACAATAAAGGTTTCCAAAACATATACACCGCCTTGGGTACTGTTGAGGGGGATGACTCATCAGAGGAGGGCAGCAGCAGCTAAGTTCATGGCACCTTGGCTGGCTCTGCTGCACAGGAGGGCAGGAAAAATAGTGGGAGAGCGATAGTGATAGGGGATTCAATTGTATGGGGAATAGATAGGCGTTTCTGCAGCCGCAACTGAGACTCCAGGATGGTATGTTGCCTCCCTGGTGCAAGCGTCAAGGATGTCTCGGAGTGGGTGCAGGACATTCTGAAACAGGAGGGTGAACAGCCAGTTGTCGTGGTGCACATTGGTACCAACGATATAGGTAAAAAAACAGGATGAGGTCCTACGAGACGAATTTAAGGAGCTAGGAGCTAAATTAAAAAGTACGACCTCAAAACTAGTAATCTCAGGATTGCTACCAGTGCCACGTGCTAGTCAGAGTAGGAATTGCAGGATAGCTCAGACGAATACGTGGCTTGAGCAGTGGTGCAGCAGGGAGGGATTCAAATTCCTGGGGCATTGGAACCGGTTCTGGGGGAGGTGAGACCAGTACAAACCAGACAGTCTGCACCTGGGCAGGACCGGAACCAATGTCCTAGGAGGGGTGTTTGCGAGTGCTGTTGGGGAGGAGTTAAAACTAATATGGCAGGGGGATGGGAACCAATGCAGGGAGACAGAGGGAAACAAAATGGAGACAAAAGCAAAAGACAGAAAGGAGATGAGTAAAAGTGGAGGGCAGAGAAACCCAAGGCAAAGAACAAAAAGGGCCACTTTACAGCAAAATTCTAAAGGGTCAAAGTGTGTTAAAAGGCAAGCCTGAAGGCTCTGTGCCACAATGCGAGGAGTATTTGGAATAAGGTGGACGAATTAACTGTGCAGATAGCAGTTAACGGATACGATGTGATTGGCATCACAGAGACATGGCTCCAGGGTGACCAAGGCTGGGAACTCAACATCCAAGCGTATTCAACATTTAGGAAGGATAGACAGAAAGGAAAAGGAGGTGGGGTGGTGTTGCTGGTTAAAGAGGAAATTAATGCAATTGTAAGGAAAGACATTAGCTTGGATGATGTGAAATCGGTATGGGTGGAGCTACTGATAACCAAAGGGCAGAAAACGCTAGTGGGAGTTGTGTACAGACCTCCAAACAGTAGTAGTGATGTTGGAGAGGGCATCAAACAGGAAATTAGGGGTGCATGCAATAAAGGTGCAGCAGTTATCATGGGTGACTTTAATATGCACATAGATTGGGCTAACCAAACTGGAAACAATACGGTGGAGGAGGATTTCCTGGAGTGCATAAGGGATGGTTTTCTAGACCAATATGTCGAGGAACCAACTAGGGGGGAGGCCATCTTAGACTGGGTGTTGTGTAATGAGAGAGGATTGATTAGCAATCTCGTTGTGCGAGGACCCTTGGGGAAGAGTGACCATAATATGGTGGAATTCTACATTAGGATGGAGAATGAAACAGTTAATTCAGAGACCATGGTCCAGAACTTAAAGAAGGGTAACTTTGAAGGTATGAGACGTGAATTGGCTAGGATAGATTGGCGAATGATACTTAAGGGGTTGACAGTGGATGGGCAATGGCAGACATTTAGAGACCGCATGGATGAACTACAACAATTGTACATCCCTGTCTGGCGTAAAAATAAACAAGGGAAGGTGGCTCAACCGTGGCTATCAAGGGAAATCAGGGATAGTATTAAAGCCAAGGAAGTGGCATACAAATTGGCCAGAAATAGCAGCGAACCCAGGGACTGGGAGAAATTTAGAACTCAGCAGAGGAGGACAAAGGGTTTGATTAGGGCAGGGAAAATAGAGTACGAGAGGAAGCTTGCAGGGAACATTAAAATGGATTGCAAAAGCTTCTATAGATATGTAAAGAGAAAAAGGTTAGTAAAGACAAACATAGGTCCCCTGCAGTCAGAATCAGGGGAAGTCATAACTGGGAACAAAGAAATGGCAGACCAATTGAACAAGTACTTTGGTTCGGTATTCACTAAGGAAGACACAAACAACCTTCCGGATATAAAAGGGGTCAGAGGGTCCAGTAAGAAGGAGAAACTGAGGGAAATCCTTATTAGTCGGGGAATTGTGTTGGGGAAATTGATGGGATTGAAGGCTGATAAATCCCCAGGGCCTGATGGTCTGCATCCCAGAGTACTTAAGGAGGTGGCCTTGGAAATAGCGGATGCATTGACAGTCATTTTCCAACATTCCATAGACTCTGGAGCAGTTCCTATGGAGTGGAGGGTAGCCAATGTAACCCCACTTTTTAAAAAAGGAGGGAGAGAGAAAACAGGGAATTATAGACCGGTCAACCTGACCTCAGTAGTGGATAAAATGATGGAATCAATTATTAAGGATGTCATAGCAGCGCATTTGGAAAGAGGTGACATGATAGGTCCAAGTCAGCATGGATTTGTGAAAGGGAAATCATGCTTGACAAATCTTCTGGAATTTTTTGAGGATGTTTCCAGTAGAGTGTACAAGGGAGAACCAGTTGATGTGGTGTATTTGGACTTTCAGAAGGCTTTCGACAAGGTCCCACACAAGAGATTAATGTGCAAAGTTAAAGCACATGGGATTGGGGTAGTGTGCTGACGTGGATTGAGAACTGGTTGTCAGACAGGAAGCAAAGAGTAGGAGTAAATGGGTACTTTTCAGAATGGCAGGCAGTGACTAGTGGGGTACCGCAAGGTTCTGTGCTGGGGCCCCAGCTGTTTACATTGTAAATTAATGATTTAGACGAGGGGATTAAATGTAGTATCTCCAAATTTGCAGATGACATTAAGTTGGGTGGCAGTGTGAGCAGCGAGGAGGATGCTATGAGGCTGCAGAGTGACTTGGATAGGTTAGGTGAGTGGGCAAATGCATGGCAGATGAAGTATAATGTGGATAAATGTGAGGTTATCCACTTTGGTTGTAAAAACAGAGAGACAGACTATTATCTGAATGGTGACAGATTAGGAAAAGGGGAGATGCAACGAGACCTGGGTGTCATGGTACATCAGTCATTGAAGGTTGGCATGCAGGTACAGCAGGCGGTTAAGAAAGCAAATGGCATGTTGGCCTTCATAGCGAGCGGATTTGAGTACAGGGGCAGGGAGGTGTTGCTACAGTTGTACAGAGCCTTGGTGAGGCCACACCTGGAGTATTGTGTACAGTTTTGGTCTCCTAACTTGAGGAAAGACATTCTTGCTATTGAGGGAGTGCAGCGAAGGTTCACCAGACTGATTCCCGGGATGGCGGGACTGAAATATCAAGAAAGACTAGATCAACTGGGCTTCTATTCACTGGAGTTGAGAAGAATGAAAGGGGATCTCATAGAAACGTTTAAAATTCTGACGGGTTTAGACAGGTTAGGTGTAGGAAGAATGTTCCCAATGTTGGGTAAGTCCAGAACCAGGGGTCACAGTCGAAGGATAAGGGGTAAGCCATTTAGGACCGAGATGAGGAAAAACTTTTTCACCCAGAGCGTGGTGAACCTGTGGAATTCTCTACCACAAAAAGTTGTTGAGGCCAATTCACTAAATATATTCAAAAAGGAGTTATATGTAGTCCTTACTACTAGAGGGATCAAGGAGTATGGTGAGAAAGCAGGAATGGGGTACTGAAATTGCATGTTCAGCCATGAACTCATTGAATGGCGGTGCAGGCTCGAAGGGCCGAATGGCCTACTCCTGCACCTATTTTCTCTGTCTATGTTTCTATATTTCAAACTGAGCATATGGCAAATAAACTTTCAATGACCTGAGCCCCAGCCAATGCCATTTCCACTCCTCCCTCCACCTCCCATCCCTTTGATACACAAGTAAATAGAAGAGAGGCAAAATCAAGCGTAAAAATGGAGAAAAGAAGATTGAAGAGAGGGAAGAGCTGAGGAGAAATGGAATTGAAGAGGAAGACACCTGGAATACTGTGTGCAGTTTTGGTCCCCTTACCTAAGGAAGGATATACTTGCCACAGAGGGAGTGCAACAAAGGTTCACCTGGGATGGGGGATTGTCCTCTGAGGAAAGATTGAGTAGACTAGGCCTATGTTCTCTAGAGTTTAGAAGAATGAGAGGTGATCGTTGTTGTGTATGTATAATATATGTACTATAACATTAGACCACTGAATGTATCTTCACACTGTATACACCATACCTGTACCACCAGAGGGTGCTACTGGTGGAGACCTAAGGGTCACCTGCACACGGCAGGTAACCAAGTATAAAAGGGAGCTCACCTCATTGTGTCCTCACTCAGGGTGCTACAATAAATGGACTAAGGTCACAACAGTTCAAGTACAATACCTTACCTCGTGGAGTCATTACTAGAGTGCTTGCATATATAACAATCTCATTGAAGCGTACAAAATTCTTACAGGGCTTGACAAGGTAGATGCAGGGAGAATGTTTCCCTTGGCTGCGGAGTCTAGAACCAGGGGTCACAGTCTTAGAATAATGGTTTGGCCATTTGGGACTGAGATGAGGAGAAATTTCTTCACTCAGAGGGTGGTGAATCTTTGGAATTGTCTACCCCAGAGAGCTGGGAAGGCTCAGTCGGTGAGTATATTCAAGCCAGAGATCAATAGAGTTTTGGATATTAAGACAATCAAGGGATATGGGGATAGTGCCGAAAAGTGGAGTTGAGGTAGAAGATCAGCCTGATCTTATTGAATGGCGGAGCAGGCTTGAGGGGCAGAATGGCCTACTCCTGCTCCTATTTCTTATGTTCTGAAGACAACTAAGAGTGAACAGAAATGAAGCAGGGGAGAGGAAGAAGTGAAAGGAAGAAACCAAGAAAGGAGAGGAAAGTAGGGAAAAGCGAGAACACATAGAGTGGAGAGAGAGAAGTAAATGACAGAAACAGATGATGGCGAGAAAAATATGAAGGGAGAAAAACAGAAGGGAGAATAACAGAAATGAAGTAAATCGGTAGAATGGTGAAAAGACAAGTTTTGCAGGCATATATTTTTTCAGACTTGCACTATGTATTATGATCCATAGTTACCATATACACTTGTATATAAGGTCGCATTCAACTGTGGAATGACACAGCAGCAAGGGTCACTGCTTTTTGAAGGGATGGGGAGAAAATTGAAAAAAAAAGTAATGTGGATGATTTTAACACGTAAATGGTTATGATGTGAGACTTCTAGTTATTCACATAGAAAAATGTTACAAGCTACCCTAATGGCTGTGTGGGTAGCCACTTGATGTATCAATGATCCCTGCTGACGAATCGGTCCCAGCTTCGATCCTTGGCCTGTGCTGTGTTAGCTAAGCGAGGGCCAGCGGTTGGGGTACTAAATCTGGTCCCAGCACTCAAACGCTAGTCTTCCTTCCCTTGATTGCTACGCAGTGACTGATGCTGGAAAGTACCAGCATTTAGACACCGGGTGAGAATTAGATCGAGCTCAACTGTAAAGGCTCCCAAATTAAATTGGCTGCCTACATGAAGAATGACCACTTAGGCAATATACTGAGGTTTGTTGGCACCCGTGGAACCATATCACAGTATGAGTTATCATTTTCAGGAAAAGAAGGGAGAAAATGTGTAGAACATTAAAAGATTTAAGTCAGAATGTCATTCAAGTTTTAATTAAATAATTCCTTTCCTCCTTTCTTAAGGCACACTGAACCAAAGACATGCATGAGTTGATAGTTAGGTACCTTGACTCGGAAATTTGCATAGTGCCCGAATTGGGGCGCGATCCTGGGGCCGCGCACACTGCCATGTCTAATGAGACCAGCAGCTGCATCACAGCAGTCACAAATTAATTTCACAAAGGGGCCTGAAACAGAAGTTAGACCCTCAATTTGCATAAACAATGGGCCTGACACCAGTTTCAAGTGGGTGCCCTGGACAACTTCAGCGCCTTCTAACCAATATGGTGGGCAACGCATTTTTGTCATGGAACGAGCGTGTGCATGCCATGTTGGGTGCAGCAACACCCATTTTTCGCCCCAAAAATGGGTGCATCGCAATTGAATTTCTAGGTTCCTGTTTCCAGAAATTTGTATCTGGTCATTAGGAGGTTGGTTTTACTCATTTTATATCTTTCTTCACAGTCTGTGGGAACTAATGAGATAAACCTATATCTGCTACTCAGTGGCATCTGATGCAAAGGTATAAAGTTATGAAAAGAAAGTAGCTCAAATGAAAGTTGAGAAGTTCTTTTGGAGCAATATAAAGAACCAAGGGACATGTATACAGGTTAGGAATTTGTACAGTGGGGAATGAGTGAGTTAGCACATTTCCTATTAATCTCCAGAGTTTTTAGTTTGAATGCAGCTCAGACTAATAGTTTAAAAGCTTGCTCTCTCTATCAGCTCTAAGTGTCCTATAGGTGAGTGAAATTCAGCGGTATGAATTCAGTTCTTGCCGGCACAGCTCCACAGCACAAAACTGCTTCCAACTTGGCACAAGTGTCTTTTTTATTTTTGCAGATGACATTGTTAGGAGGCATAGGATGTTGTCAAGATGGGAGCTGGAAGCTACAAAAGATTAAGTGAGTGGGCAAGACTGTGGCAGATGAAGTTCAATGTGAGGTAATCTACTTTGGATCCAAGAAAGACAAATCAGAATATTTTCTTCATGGTGAGAGACTGGGAACCTTGGAGGAGCAAAGTAATTTAGATGCTCAGATACACAAATCATTAAAAGCTAATACACAGGTACAAAAATGGACGTTGCCTTTATCTCAAGGGGGTTGGAATACAAAGGGGAGAAGGTTATACTTCAGTTGTACAGTCTTGGTCAGACCCCAACTGGAGTGCTGTGTTCAGTTTTGGGCACTGCACCTCAGGAAGGATAATAATAGCCTTTGAAGGGATATGGAGCAGATTCACCAGAATGATACCAGGACTTTAAGGACAAATTATGAGGACTGATTGCATAAACTTGGCTCGTTTCCCTTCAGTTTAGAGGGTTGAGGGATGATCTAATTGAGGTGTTTAAAATGATAAAAGGATTCGAAAGAGCAGAAGCAGAGAAGCTATATCATCTGGTGGGGGAATCTGGAACAAGGGGATAAAATCTTAAAATTAGAGCTCATTCATTCAGGAGTGAAATCGGGAAGCAATTTTTCACTCAATTGTTAATCTAGGTCAAAGACCATAAGAATCGCTGGTGTGAGAAATGTCATTGGAGTACTTTTGTGGATTATATTTAAAGCATATGTTGATGGGGGAGGAATTTCCTCCATTTATGATGATTACATATAAGGAATCTCCCCCCATTGTTAACCCACAGTAGAGGGAGCTTTACTTTATATATTTGGCTGTTTTGGGAGTGCTCGGCACCTAAAATAGAAAATTATCTCATTCTAACACTAACACCTTGATATGCATTTTTTTTTAAATCAGAAAGTATATAAATAAAGGGAATCACAAGCTAAGGTGCAAGATATTTGCATGCCAAATTATGCATAATCTACCACAAACCATACTGACTGCAAAATGTCATCATCATAGGCAGTTCCTCGAAACGAGGATGACTTGCTTCCACGCCAAAAAGGGATGAGTTCACAGGTGTTTTAATGAAGGACCTAATATTCCAGATCCTGAACTACATCTTGATGGGTGGAAGATGCCTGTGCGTGGACTTTTTTTTTAACATGTGGTGGTCGTTGCACACCAGCCACCACACGGGTTTGACAGAGCTAGGTCTTGGTCCAGTGGCAAGGATTAACCAAGACGACTGGAGACCAGCTCTGCAGCATGTACCTAGTGCGCACACATATTGCAGTGTGGGCTGGCCCGGGCTGGCCGGTGCTGCCCCTGGGCCCTCTCCTCTTCTGGGCCCTGAACTCACACCTCTCCTGGGCCTCGATCACATCCCTCTACGAACTCTCGCCACTCCTCTGCCCTGACATCGCCACTCCTTCGCCCTGACCTCGCCGCTCCTGCTGTACCTGCCCATACTCCAATCAGTGGACCTGGATTTGGGTGATGTCAAATCCAGTCGCCGTCTTCACAGCTGTTGCCCTCCTGCAGCATCATGCGCTGCTCCCTGCAGTGGCATGCCACCTCACGTTGCTCCCTCTAATGGCCCCAGCTTGCTGATGGTCTGAGACGTATTAGACGTAAATGTATTAGACGTATAACCCACAATTTATAAACCAGCTGGAATTGGCATCTTGATTTTTGAACTCTTCATTATTTTATGAAGATGGTCCCTCCTTAGCCAACCACCTGTACACGGGGCAGTAAAACTTTCATTACAATGAACCCCTAGTTTAATATAAGAGAATTAAAGTTCACAAACTTCAAAAGAAGTATCAGTTTGGACCATTTGGACAACAGATTGGTAATAATTATTTATAATACAATAATGATGTTAGACTAGAGTCAAAAGATTTAAGCTGACCAGTTACAGAAGTTTAAAAGAAACACAAATATTTAAAAAAGCCTCCTTGCTTTATTTTCCTATTAAGGCCTCTTGCTTCCATTCTTCTTTCTTTTGACTGAAGGGGGAGCTACAGAGTGTACAGAGCATTCCACAATTTTGCTGATGTCATCCTGTGTTCAGTCTTAAAAGTATGCAAAGTTAGACAGTTTTTTCTTCTTCCTCATACTCAATTCCCTTTCTGTGCCAAACCAAAAAAAAGAGGCAAGTAGCCAAGACTGTTGAAACTCATCACTAAATGGCTGATGTTTACAAAGTCTTATTTCAGTAGACTTTCTGATACCATTACTTCTATAACAAATGTATCTTTAATAATAGATTCTAAACTATTTTTTCAAAACGCCATTTTCGTCACAAATCGGCACCCGTAGCACCAAAAATTATGGCGCTATGGAGCTAAATTTCTAACCTGTAGTTTCCTACTTTCAGCCACTGTACAACTGACCAACAGAAAGAGGACAACTACCTGTTTTCTCCCTCTCAATATTTATGGCTTTCAGACTTGGCAACTCCCCATCATGGTACAGCTGAAATCAGTAACTAACAATATAGGGAATAAGAGCCATCAGCTCATCTGATCAATCTCTAGTACAGAATATTAGCAGTCCAATCCAATACACTGAACCCTTTTATCATCCTTAAACATTTACAGGATTTTACATTTACTCTTACAGATGATGTCCTTACCAATGAGACCAAAATATAGAACTCTGACAATGAAACTAGTTTAACGTCACAGTTACAAACTTCATGGCTCTGCACGAAATATTCTCACAATTTCAACATCACCAGTCACCCCTGTAAATAAACCTTGCATCCTCTACAATCTGCAGTGCACAATTACTGCTCAATATCAATGTCCTGAACTGACTTGCACTGACCACCTTCTGTTATCGGCTGTATTCAATCATACCCAAGCCTGTACCATGATTGATTAGATACAAAGATATATGTGCATATGTGTCGCTGACTGCCTCTCTAGGGGGAGAGGACTTCTACCGCAACTCTGGGTGTTGAAGATTGTTCCACCAAGCTGCCAATAAAAGTTCCAACCTAAAAGGGCAGACTGTTACCTTGATGTGGATGCTTGTCGCACTGGTTCAGATATGTCCCTGCCGAATATATTGAATGAATGTCATTCTAGAGTGCAAACAAGTTGTTGGGGTGCACTCAGCGACTTCCCATTGTTTTCTATTAGCATCCTAAATGACTCTATGGGCCCAAGTTTCCACATGATTCGCGCCTGATTTTTAGGAGCAACTGGTGGAGAACGGACTATTTTAGAAATCGCAATTCTCCACATTTTTTTTTCTGCAGTTCTAGTCAGGTAGAACAGTTCTAGTTTCGAACAGAATTTTTTCTTCAAAAGGGGGCGTGTCCGGCCACTGACGCCTGATTTGAAAGTTTCCCCAGTGAAAATGTACTCCAAACTAAAGTAGAATGGAGCCAGTGAAGATTTTTGTAGAACTGAAAAAACCTGTTCTACACATTAAAAAATCAGGCATAGGTTACAAATTAGGCGTCCAGAACGAGGTGGGGGGGAGGGGGGGAAGGGAAGTCATTAAATTCGACAATAAATCCTTATTTATACTTCTACAAATATTATACAAATAAATCCAACCTGAATAAACATTTATAAGCCAAGAAAAGATTAAATAAACCATCTTCCTACCTGTGTGAAAGTGCTTCAGCCAGGGAGAATTCTGCAACCGTTCGTGCCGCTGAGCGGGAGGGGGAGAGAGAGAGAGAAAGAGAGAGGGAGGGAGGGAGGAAGAGAGAGAGAGGGGAGGGAGGGAGAGAGAGTGGGGGAAGGAGGGAGAGAGAGAGGGGAGGGAGGGAGAGAGAGGGGGGGAGGGAGGGGGAGAGAGAGAGAGAAAGAGAGAGGGAGGGAGGGAGGAAGAGAGAGAGAGGGGGAGGGAGGGAGAGAGAGGGGGAGGGAGGGAGAGAGAGGGGAGGGAGGGAGAGAGAGGGGGGAGAGAGAGAGAGGGGGGGAGAGAGAGGGGGGGAGAGAGAGGGGGGAGAGAGAGGGGGGGAGAGAGAGGGGGGGGAGCGGGTGTCGGGTCGGGGCGGGGGGGAGCGGGTGTCGGGTCGTGGCGGGGGGGGAGCGGGTGTCGGGTCGGGGCGGGGGGGCGCGGGTCTCGGGTCTCGGGTCGGGGCGGGGGGGGGAGCGGGTGTCGGGTCGGGGCGGGGGGGGGGAGCGGATGTCGGGTCGTGGCGGGGGGGGAGCGGGTGTCGGGTCGGGGCGGGGGGGAGCGGGTGTCGGGTCGGGGGGGGGGGGCGCGGGTCTCGGGTCTCGGGTCGGGGCGGGGGGGGGAGCGGGTGTCGGGTCGGGGGGGGAGCGGGTGTCGGGTCGGGGGGGGAGCGGGTGTCGGGTCGTGGCGGGGGGGGAGCGGGTGTCGGGTCGGGGCGGGGGGGAGCGGGTGTCGGGTCGGGGGGGGGGGCGCGGGTCTCGGGTCTCGGGTCGGGGCGGGGGGGGGAGCGGGTGTCGGGTCGGGGCGGGGGGGGGGAGCGGATGTCGGGTCGTGGCGGGGGGGGAGCGGGTGTCGGGTCGGGGCGGGGGGGAGCGGGTGTCGGGTCGGGGGGGGGGGCGCGGGTCTCGGGTCGGGGCGGGGGGGGGAGCGGGTGTCGGGTCGGGGGGGGAGCGGGTGTCGGGTCGGGTCTGGTCGGCGGGGTGGGGGGAGTGGGTGTCTGGTCGGCGGGGTGGGGGGGGAGCGGGTGTCGGGTCAGGTCTGGTCGGCGGGGGGGGGGAGCGGGTGTCGGGTCAGGTCTGGTCGGCGGGGTGGGGGGAGTGGGTGTCTGGTCGGCGGTGGGGGGGGAGCGGGTGTCTGGTCGGCGGGGTGGGGGGGGAGCGGGTGTCGGGTCAGGTCTGGTCGGCGGGGGGGGGGAGCGGGTGTCGGGTCTGGTCGGCGGTGGGGGGGGGAAGCGGGTGTCTGGTCGGCGGGGGGGGGGGGGAAGCGGGTGTCTGGTCGGCGGGGTGGGGGGGGAGCGGGTGTCTGGTCGGCGGGGGGGGGGAGCAGGTGTCGGGTCAGGTCTGGTCGGCGGGGGGGGGGGGGGAGCGGGTGTCTGGTCGGCGGGGGGGGGAGCGGGTGTCTGGTCGGCGGGGGGGGGGGGGAAGCGGGTGTCTGGTCGGCGGGGGGGGGGGGGAAGCGGGTGTCTGGTCGGCGGGGGGGGGGGAGCAGGTGTCGGGTCAGGTCTGGTCGGCGGGGGGGGGGGGAGCGGGTGTCGGGTCAGGTCTGGTCGGCGGGGGGGGGAGAAGCGGGTGTCTGGTCGGCGGGGGGGGGAGCGGGTGTCTTGTCGGCGGGGGGCGGGGGAAGCGGTGTCGGGTAAGGTCTGATCGGCGGGGGGGGGGAGCAGGTGTCGGGTCGGGTCTGGTCGGCGGGGGGGGGGGGAAGCGGGTGTCGGGTCAGGTCTGGTCGGCGGGGGGGGGGGAAGCGGGTGTCTGGTCGGCGGGGGGGGGGAGCGGGTGTCTTGTCGGCGGGGGGCGGGGGAAGCGGTGTCGGGTAAGGTCTGATCGGCGGGGGGGGGGAGCAGGTGTCGGGTCGGGTCTGGTCGGCGAGGAGCGGGTGTCGGGTCTTGTCGGGGGCGGGGAGCAGGAGCTGGCCGTGGGAGCAGCCTTATTCACGCAGCCCCAGTGAGGCCATTCAGCCAGGGCTAGGGGCTGCGTGCTTCGGGCCCCTCCCACACAGTTCGGCGCCTGGAGCTACTGCACTTGCGTGCCCACTGTAGCGCGCATGTGCAGAGCTCCCGGCACTGTTTTCAGCGCTGGGACCTGGCTCCGCCCCCCCCCCCCAACAGCTCGTGCTGGCTGCGCCGAGGGCCAGAGGACCTGTAAGTAGGTGGAGAATACCGAGGATTTTTTTAGGCGCCGTTTTAGGCGCGAAAAACGGGCGCCCAGCTCGGAGGGGCGCCCGTTTTTTTTCTTGTGGAAACTTGGGCCCTAAATGTTAAATTAATCATTTGTGAGCCAAACCTAGCGTTATATCAATAACCTCAGATAAATTACAACAAAATCCCTTCGAGGCCAAATTGGTGAAAGCCCAAAGATTTTAGTCACCTTTAACATTTGTTAAAAATCAAAAAGTTAATTTGAAATTGTACATCTTACATCCTGTTCTATTGCCGTTTTGTTCACTTCATTAATTTTTTTTTGGTTAAATATGCTGGTCTTAGTAGTACTGTATGTAGTTTTTACAATATGATCTTAAGAATAATTCTAAATGGCTGACCAGTAGCTTAAAGTGTAGGTGCATTTGGCTCTAAACTTCAGAAGTCATTAGTTCAAATTGCCAGGCCACATATCACTTGGCTTGGCTGGGTTCCATTAGCTCTTAGCCAAGCTACTGCTAAAAACTGCATAGAAATGAGAAAATATAATACGAGGAGAAAAAAAGAAAATAATTGACCTAAATCTCTGCTTGCTTTTCTGGTTATTGTTCCCCCCACCAATTTCCTCCACTCTTCTTCATGTATGAGACTAGACAATGTGCACTGCAGCCTATTATAGAAACATAGAAACATAGAAAATAGGTGCATGGGATTTCACAGGTTCACCACTCTATTAAATGATGTGGTCAAATTACAGCCAAGCCCAATACTCGACCCAACCAACATCCACACATGCACACTTTCTAGCAGGGGCATAAGATAAGGAGATGAAACGCTGATTGATTTTCTCTCTTCTAGCCGAGGAGCACGAGAAACATAGAAACATAGAAAATAGGTGCATGAGTAGGTCATTTGGCCCTTCAAGCCTGCACCACCATTCAATAAGATCATGGTTGATCATTCACCTCAGCACCCCTTTCCTGCTTTCTCTCCATACTCCTTGATCCCTTTAGCCGTAAGGGCCATATCTAACTCCCTCTTGAATATATCCAATGAACTGGCATCAACAACTCTCTGCGGTAGAGAATTCCACAGGTTAACAACTCTCTGAGTGAAGAAGTTTCTCCTCATCTCAGTCCGAAATGGCTTACCCCTTATCCTTAGACTGTGTCCCCTGGTTCTGGACTTCCCCAACATCAGGAACATTCTTCCTGCATTTAACCTGTCCAGTCCCGTCAGAATCTAAACTCCAGTGAATACAGGCCCAAACAATCCAGTCTCTCCTCATATGTCAGTCCTGCCATCCTGGGAATCAGTCTGGTGAACCTTTGCTGCACTCCCTCAATAGCAAGAACATCCTTCCTCAGATTAGGAGACCAAAACTGAACACAATATTCCAGATGAGGCCTCACCAAGGCCCTGTACAACTGCAGTAAGACCTCCCTGCTCCTATACTCAAATCCCCTAGCTATGAAGATCAACATGCCATTTGCCTTCTTCACCGCCTGCTGTACCTGCATGCCAACTTTCAATGACTGATGTACAATGACACTCAGGTCTCGTTGCACCTCCCCTTTTCCTAATCTGCCGCCATTCAGCTAATATTCTGCCTTCTTGTTTTTGCCACCAAAGTGGATAACCTCACATTTATCCACATTATACTGCATCTGCCATGCATTTGCCCACTCACCGAACATGTCCAGGTCACCCTGCACCCTCTAAGCGTCCTCCTCACAGCTCACACCGCCACCCAGCTGAGTGTCATCTGCAAACTTGGACATATTACACTCAATTCCTTCATCTAAATCATTGATGTATATTGTAAATAGCTAGGGTCCCAGCACCGAGCCCTGCAGCACCCCACTAATCACTGCCTACCATTCTGAAAAGCACCCGTTTATCCCGACTCTCTGCTTCCTGTCTGCCAACCAGTTCTCTATCCATGTCAATACATTACTCCCAATACCATGTGCTTTAATTTTGCACACCAATCTCTTGTGTGGGACCTAGTCAAAAGCCTTTTGAACGTCCAAATACACCACATCCACCAGTTTTCCCTTGTCCACTCTACTAGTTACATCCTCAAAAAATTCTAGAAGATTTGTCAAGCATGATTTCCCTTTCAGAAATCCATGCTGACTTGGACCGATCCTGTCACTGCTTTCCAAATGCGCTGCTATTTCATCTTTGATAATTGATTCCAACATTTTCCCCACCACTGATGTCAGGCTAACCAGTCTATAATTACCCGTTTTCTCTCTCTCCTTTTTTAAAAAGTGGTGTTACATTAGCTACCCTCCAGTCCATAGGAACTGATCCAGAGTCAATAGACTATTGGAAAATGATCACCAATGCATCCACTATTTCAAGGGCCACTTCCTTAAGTACTCTGGGATGCAGACTATCAGGCCCTGGGGATTTATCAGCCTTCAATCCCATCAATTTCTCTAACACAATTTCCTGACTAATAAGGATTTCCTTCAGTTCCTCCTTCTCACTAGATCCTGGGTCCCCTAGTATTTCCGAAAGGTTATTTGTGTCTTCCTTCGTGAAGACAGAACCAAAGTATTTGTTCAACTGGTCTGCCATTTCTTTGTTCCCCATTATAAATTCATCTGAATCCTACTGCAAGGGACCTACGTTTGTCTTCACTAATCTTTTTCTGTTCACATATCTATAGAAACTTTTGCAGTCAGTTTTTATGTTCCCTGCAAGCTTCCTCTCATACTCTATTTCCCCCCTCCTTTGTCCTCCTCTGCTGAATTCTAAATTTCTCCCAGTCCTCAGGTTTGCTGCTTTTTCTGGCCAATTTATATGCCTCTTCCTTGGATTTAACACTATCCTTAATTTTCCTTGTTAGCCACGGTTGAGCCACCTTCCCCTTTTTATTTTTACTCCAGACAGGGATGTACAATTGTTGAAGTTCATCCATGTGGTCTTTAAATGTTTGCCATTGTCTATCCACCATTAACCCTTTAAGTATCATTCGCCAGTCTATTCTAGCCAATTCACGTCTCATACCATAGAAATTACCTTTCCTTACGTTCAGGACCCTCGTCTCTGAATTATCTGTGTCACCTCCATCTTAATAAAGAATTCTAACATATTATGGTCACTCTTCCCCAAGGGGCCTCACACAACAATGGGACCAATTGCAATCCTCTACTGCCATTTAGGCGAGATTATCTAATTTTGGACTGAACCGAGGATCTTCCTAGTCTGCAATGTTCAGCTCCACATCATAATTTACCAGCAGAGAATACCACACTGTGTTTGATTTTAACTTGTTATATTAATTGGCATTGAAAGGATAAATGCTGCACGGGTGGTGTTTATCGCATAATTTTTACTACTACAATGCTGGATTACAATTGTGAATGAGCTTAGGTTCATAACGGGTGGTCCTCTGAAATATTAGTTATCCTTGGAATCCTTCAAACATTTATTTTTTATTGTGGACATTTACATGCTTTTAGGACATGATTTTATACAGGGTACACACAATAGCACTTATTTCACATACTTGCAGGTAAATGCAGTTCTATACATTTGGATGAGAGAGGCTAGCTGACAAGGCCAGCTTCATCCCCAGTCAGCTGGACGCTTGTGAAAGAGAGGATGAGATGCTGGTAAATAGATAATATATGTGCGCCCTTGGTGGTATGAACAGTCACTAAGTCACTACTTAGGCTCATGTGACGAACAGTGACTTTGGGTCATATTTGAAGGTGACTAGAGATTAGGAAGAAAGTACCAACTGGTTACCGAGTCAAAAGGCATTTGTTCCATACTATGAAGCAGCCGCTTGAAAATACCTGTCCCATCTACAACAGAAATACCTCATCATACAAAGGACAACGGGGCACAGCAACAGCTGCCTGCCTGTTGCTGGTGGCTCAAGGTGTGGACAGCAGTAAAGGCCAAGAATTAACTGAACTGCGAGGCACACTACTACAGTCAAACAACCTATCATCACAGTCAGTGTGTGACTGAGCCACACAGGCCAGAAAATTATATTTAGCCTCATGTGCAAAGGTAAAGAAAGATCCATTTACCAAACAGGAGATCTATAACAGCTGGAAGTCTCGGGTTCAATTTCCGGTTTGTGTTGTGTTAGTTCACTTTAACTCAGGGACAGCTAAGGTGCTGCAATCAGCTTTGGTGTCTCTGGAGTTGCACATGTGGACATTGAGTGAGCACAGGACTGAGCTCAGTTATGATGACTCTCATGACAAAGTAGCAAATCAAAATAATATTCTTCCTCCTCCTGAGGTCTTCACCATCACAGAAGCCAATCTTCAGCCAATTCGATTCACTCCACGTGATATCAAGAAATGGCTGATCGCACAGGATACAAGAAAGGCTATCGGCCCCGACCATATCTTAGCTATTGCGCTGAAGATGTGTGCTCCAGAACCAGCTGCGCCTCCAGCCAAGCTGTTCCAGTACAGCTATAACACTGGCATCTACCCGACAATATGGAAAACTGCCCAGGTATGTCCTGTCCACAAAAAGCAGGACAAATCCAATCTGGCTAATTACCGCACCATCAGTCTACTCTCAATCATCAGCAAAGTGATGGATGGTATCATCAACAGTGCTATCAAGCAACACTTATTCACCAATAACCTGCTCACTGATGTCCAGATTGGGTTCCGCCAGGACCACTCAGCTCCAGACCTCATTACAGCCTTGGTCCAAACATGGACTAAAGAGCTGAATTCCAGAGGTGAGGGGAGAGTGACTGCCCTTGATATCAAGGCAGCATTTGACTGAGTGTGGCATCAAGGAGCTCTAGTAAAAATGAAAATGGGAATCAGGGGAAAAGTCTCCAGCGGCTGGAGTCATACCTCGCATAAAGGAAGACGGTTGTGGTTGTTGCCGGTCGATCATCTCAGCCCCAGGACATCGATGCAGGAGTTCCTCAAGACAGTGTCCTAGGCTCAACCATCTTCAACTGCTTCATCAATGGCCTTCCCTCCATTGTAAGGTCAGAAATTGAGATGTTCGCAGATGATTACACAGTGCTCAGTTCCATTCGCGACTCGTCAGATAATGAAGCAGTCTATGCCCGCATGTAGCAAGACCTGGGCGACATTCAGGCTTGGGCGAATAGACAATTGGACGCAGCACCAGAGGACAACTAATGCCCATGTAATTGTACTCCAGGTTCTGTGTCATCAAGATAAAAGCAGAGAAAATGTGTAGCTTGTTTCTTTTCTTTACTTTTTTTGCTGGGATTCAGGCGGATGGGGTCCCCTGAAGGATTTGTAGTGTTTTTTTTAAATGTTTTCAACAGTTTCATAACATAAGAACTTAAGAATTAGGAACAGGAGTAGGCCATCTAGCCCCTCGAGCCTGCTCCGCCATTCAACAAGATCATGGTACTTTGGTGGTACTTTGCCGAGGATTGCATTTGCCGCCGAGAATGGGAGCTATCGCCCGCTGCCGCCCAGATTCAGCACATAAGTCCCATTTTTGCCGCTGGGCGGTCTTTCCCAGATTTTTCCATGCAACTTCTGCCCTTTGGATGGTACTTGGGTGGAACTTAGCTTTCACCAATTTCGGGCCCTTTGTATTCTGAATTTAACTTAATAGTAACATCAGTATATAAATCAACCTGAACTCTGTCCTAGTCTAAATGGTCAAAAATCTTTAAAGGTTAACAACTTGCATTTATATAATGCATTTAACATAGAAAAATGTTCCAAAATGCGTCACAGAGAAATAATCAAAATAAAATGTCAAGGCATGTAAAGGTAAAAATGTAAAAGGGGGAATATCCTGATCTTAAACACAGGGGCTGAAATTGCCCTCTGTCCCGTTTGAGGCGGATAATTCGAATTAAGTGGCGAATTACCAGCGGGATCGATGGGGCGGAGAATAGAAGGAAAGTGGGCACTTTTGACTGGAAAAATGAACGGGGCGGTGTTGGGGCGGCAGAGGGGCGGAAGTCAGTCGGGAACAAGGCAGAAGGTGGGTGGTGTCATCAGCACCATGCTGAGCATGTCAGCACGATGCTGATGTCAGCACCATGTGTCGCGCTGATGCGTAGCAACATCCCTCCCCTTCACTTAAAGGGGAGGGATGCTGCGAGGCCTAGTGAGACCTCCTTGGCACCCACTGGGCCACCAGGGAGGGCTTCGGCCGAGCCAGTGGACCGGCACCCAAGAGGGGATGCCGGGTCGCCTATTGGTGGCCCGGCCGAACACGTGGCCACCATCGCCAGCCGACTGTAGAGTCGGTTGACAATTAAAAGAAAATGACGGCTGTGGCGGTATGCCCTCCCCTTTAAGGGTGGACACGCTGCCCAGCCACTGGCAGCTTCCCACCGCGCGAAGCTGTCGGGGGCACCAACCAGTGGCGGCCGCGCTCCCCCGGGGCAATCTCCCTCGCGGTGTGGAAAGGGGTTGCCACCAGGCGGTAAGGGGTCGGCATGTGGCCGACAAAGGGTCAGAGCGTCGGGCGGGCCGGAAAGATGGGGCGCAGCGGAAACCCGTTTCCGCCACCCCCGGCCCGGGGACAATTCCAGATGGGTTGCCTTCAGCCCCTTAGCATTTTTGTTTCACTGAGTCTTTTAAAATTATTTTTGCAATTGCTGTAGGTTTAGAAAAACTCATCATCATCATTATAGGCAGTCCCTCGGAATCGAGAAAGACTTGCATCCACTCTAAATGTGAGTTCTTAGACAGAACAGTCCAATACGGGAATTACAGTCTCTGTCACAGGTGGGACAGACAGTCGTTGAAGGAAAGGCTGGTTTGCTGCATGCTCCTTCTGCCTGCGCTTGATTTCTGCATGCTCTCGGCGACGAGATTCGAGGTGCTCATCGCCCTTCCGGATGCACTTCCTCCACTTAGGGCGGTCTTTGGCCAGGGACTCCCAGGTGCTGGTGGGGATGTTGCATTTTATCATGGAGGCTTTGAGGGTGTCCTTGAAACATTTCCTCTGCCCACCTTGGTGCCGCTTGCTTTAGGAGTGTTGTGTCAGGCATACGAACAATGTGGCCCGCCCAACGGAGCTGGTCGCGTTGGTCAGTGCTTCGATGCCGGGAATGTTGTCCTGATCGAGGACGCTAACGTTGGTGCGTCTGTCCTCCCAGGGGATTTGTAGGATCTTGCGGCGACATCGTTGGTGGTATTTCTCCAGCGATTTGAGGCTCAGAGACATGGACCATATACAGTAGAAAAACTAAAGCTTAAAAAGAAAACATTGGGCGAAAAAAGGAAGCTGAATTGAAGCTCTTGCAAACAGTTTGAATTTTTATTCCTGATATTTTTCTCTGTGTGTTAATTTTAACAAATTTGTAAAAATAAAGTTTACAAACAACATATTTCAATGGATAGCTCAACCAATGCCACCACAAACTGTTTAACTGGTGATTTATCTCATTACTGTTCATGAGACCTTGCTGTGTGCAAATTCTGGACAATGTTGTCTCTAAAACATCAGCTACTACACTTCATAAGTTATTTATTGGTTCGGAAGTGCTTTGAAATGCCGAGAATGTAAAAAACACTAAAATGCAAGTTATTTCCATCCTTCTCAAGTTACAAATTCACCATTAAAGCCAATAAATCTCCATCATTTGCCTGAGTTACAATGTAGGCACAAAATAATGGTAAACATTTTAAATTGGGTCATAACCACATTAGTTTACCACCCACCTGCAGATATAAACCAAAGGAAGTTTACCAATACAAGCTAACCAGTGAACAAGCTGAGATCCATAACAAGTTGAATGCTTTATTGAAAAAAATTATCAATAAAATATTCCAATTAATAATATTTCTTTGCCGAATTTTAGCAAATCTTTGAGGTTGCAAACTGAATACACATTTACTGAGTACTGTGATAAGCCAGGAACATATATTGACTTTTGTTTTTATTACTTCTAAAATACTCTTAGTCAAAATGAAAATCACATTCGTGTATATCTATTAAATGGGATTTGGTGGTTGGCCTCCTTCCCCTATTTTCCTTTATGGGCAGAATCCCAGAGGAAAATCTCGCCCCATATGCGAGCAGGCTATTCCATTATAAGAACATAAGAAATAGGAGCAGGAGTCAGTCATTTGGCCCCTCGAGTCTGCTCCACCATTTAATAAGATCATGGCTGATCTGATCCAGGCCTCAGCTCCACTTCCCTGCCCGCTCCCCATAACCCTTGACTCCCTTATCGTTCAAAAATCTGTCCATCTCCACCTTAAATATATTCAATGACCCAGCCTCCACAGCTCTTTGGGGCAGAGAATTCCAAAGATTCACGACCCTCTAAAAGAAGAAATTTCTCTTCATTTCTGTTTTAAATGGACGACCCCGTATTCTGAAACTATGTCCCGTGGTTCTAGATTCCCCCAGGAGGGGAAACATCCTCTCTGCATCTACCCTGTCAAGCCCCCTCAGAATCTTATATGTTTCAATCTTATATTATGGTAGGCATCATAGTCATAAGAACATAAGAATTAGGAACAGGTGTAGGCCATCTAGCCCCTCGAGCCTGCTCCGCCATTCAACAAGATCATGGCTGATCTGGCTGTGGACTCAGCTCCACTTACCCGCCCGCTCCCCATAACCCTTAATTCCCTTATTGGTTAAAAATCTATCTATCTGTGACTTGAATACATTCAATGAGCTAGCCTCAACTGCTTCCTTGGGCAGAGAATTCCACAGATTCACAACCCTCTGGGAGAAGAAATTCCTTCTCAACTCGGTTTTAAATTAGTTCCCCCGTATTTTGAGGCTGTGCCCCCTAGTTCTAGTCTCCCCGACCAGTGGAAACAACCTCTCTGCCTCTATCTTGTCTATCCCTTTCATTATTTTAAATGTTTCTATAAGATCACCCCTCATCCTTCTGAACTCCAACGAGTAAAGACTCAGTCTACTCAATCTATCATCATAAGGTAACCCCCTCATCTCCGGAATCAGCCTAGTGAATCGTCTCTGTACCTCCTTCAAAGCTAGTATATCCTTCCTTAAGTAAGGTGACCAAAACTGCACGCAGTACTCCAGGTGCGGCCTCACCAATACCCTCTCCAGTTGCAGAAGGACCTCCCTGCTTTTGTACTCCATCCCTCTTGCAATGAAGGCCAACATTCTATTCGCCTTCCTGATTACCTGTTGCACCTGCAAACTAACTTTTTGGGATTCATACACAAGGACCCCCAGGTCCCTCTGCACCGCAGCACGTTGTAATTTCTCCCATTCAAATAATATTCCCTTTTACTGTTTTTTTTCCCAAGGTGGATGACCTCACACTTTCCGACATTGTATTCCATCTGCCAAACCTTAGCCCATTCGCTTAACCTATCTAAATCTCTTTGCAGCCTCTCCTGTGTCCTCT
The DNA here is from genome assembly GCF_044704955.1 of Pristiophorus japonicus. NCBI lineage: Eukaryota > Metazoa > Chordata > Chondrichthyes > Pristiophoridae > Pristiophorus > Pristiophorus japonicus. Next base: position 136,588 of record NW_027254880.1, read on the forward strand.
ACACAACCCGCTTTCCCACTAATCTTTGTGTCATCTGCAAATTTTGTTACATTACACTCTGTCCCCTCTTCCAGGTCATCTATGTATATTGTAAACAGTTGTGGTCCCAGCACCGATCCCTGTGGCACACCACTAACCACCGATTTCCAATCTGAAAAGGACCCATTTATCCCGACTCTCTGCTTTCTGTTAGCCAGCCAATTCTCTATCCATGCTAATACATTTCCACTGACTCTGCGTACCTTTATCTTCTGCAGTAACCTTTTGTGTGGCACCTTATCGAATGCCTTTTGAAAATCTAAATACACCACATCCATCGGTACACCTCTATCCACCATGCTCGTTATATCCTCAAAGAATTCCAGTAAATTAGTTAAACATGATTTCCCCTTCATGAATCCATGCTGCATCTGCTTGATTGCACTATTCCTATCTAGATGTCCCGCTATTTCTTCCTTAATGATAGTTTCAAGCATTTTCCCGACTACAGATGTTAAACTAACCTGCCTTTTGTCTGCCCCCTTTTTTAAACAGGCATTACATTAGCTGCTTTCTAATCCGCTGGTACCTTCCCAGAGTCCAGAGAATTTTGGTAGATTATAACGAATGCATCTGCTATAACTTCCGCCATCTCTTTTAATACCCTGGGATGCATTTCATCAGGACCAGGGGACTTGTCTACCTTGAGTCCCATTAGCCTGTCCAGCACTACCCCCCTAGTGATAGTGATTGTCTCAAGGTCCTCCCTTCCCACATTCCTGTGACCAGCAATTTCTGGCATGGTTTCTGTGTCTTCCACTGTGAAGACCGAAGCAAAATAATTGTTTAAGGTCTCAGCCATTTTCACATTTCCCATTATTAAATCCCCCTTCTCATCTTCTAAGGGACCAACATTTACTTTAGTCACTCTTTTCCGTTTTATATATCTGTAAAAGCTTTTACTATCCGTTTTTATGTTTTGCGCAAGTTTACCTTCGTAATCTATCTTTCCTTTCTTTATTGCTTTCTTAGTCATTCTTTGCTGTCGTTTAAAATTTTCCCAATCTTCTATTTTCCCACTAACCTTGGCCACCTTATACGCATTAGTTTTTAATTTGATACTCTCCTTTATTTCCTTGGTTATCCACGGCTGGTTATCCCTTCTCTTACCGCCCTTTTTCACTGGAATATATTTTTGTTGAGCACTATGAAAGAGCTCCTTAAAAGTCCTCCACTGTTCCTCAATTGTGCCACCGTTTAGTCTGTGTTTCCAGTCTACTTTAGCCAACTCTGCCCTCATCCCACTGTAGTCCCCTTTGTTTAAGCATAGTACGCTCGTTTGAGACACTACTTCCTCACCCTCAATCTGTATTACAAATTCAACCATACTCATTCCGAGAGGATCTTTTACTCGGAGATTGTTTATTATTCCTGTCTCATTACACAGGACCAGATCTAAGATAGCTTGCTCCCTTGTAGGTTGTGTAACATACTGTTCTAAGAAACAATCCCGTATGCATTCTATGAATTCCTCCTCCAGGCTACCCCGTGCGATTTGATTTGACCAATCGATATGTAGGTTAAAATCCCCCATGATTACTGCCGTTCCTTTTTCACATGCCTCCATTATTCCCTTGATTATTGCCCTCCCCACCATGAAGTTATTATTTGGGGGCCTATAAACTATGCCCACCAGTGACTTTTTCCCATTACTATCTCTAATCTCCACCCACAATGATTCAATGCACAATGAGTCAAGCACAATCTTGTGTGCACACACACAAATATATTTTTAGCAGGGAACTCAAGTTACCAAACAGGAGTAGCAACCATGGTCGAATTTCTCCTCCCTTAACCCAGGGGAACGGAAGCTAACTGAAGCATGCCTACTGCTGCTCTGCCTGGATTCAGCTAACTCAGCACAGACTGAGGCTCAAACCTCAGGCTTTCCTGGTCTGTATAGTTCCCAAATTATAAGATAAACTCGGGGCAGCCCCAGCTGAACCATGTTGCTGTAAAATGCTAAGCAACTTTTGTTTTAAACAGTTCTGAAACTCCGGCTGTGCGAATTGTTAGAAACTGGATTGGGAAACTATAGGAAAGGCAGACTGGTTTGTGGTTTAGAAGATATGCGCTCATTATCAATCCATATTCACAACGTTTGCTGGTCCAATATCCTTTAATTTATTCTTATCATTGTGAAGTTGTTTCATTTTGCATCTGCTAATTGATTGATCGAGTCATGTAATGCTTTACTGAATTAGTCAACTCATTAACACATCCTGCAAAATCACAGTAAGAAAGTCAACAAAAATGGAAAACAGATCAGTGCGACCCAATTTTTTTAGATTTTAATCTTAAATAGAATGCTGAATTTCATAACAGATCGGAGCCAAAGATTGGTAGCAGTTAAGCTCTGAAATTGTTGAACTCGATGTTGAGTCCAGAAGACTGTAAAGTGCCTAAACGAAAGATGATGTGCTGTTCCTCGAGCTTGCATTGAGCTTCGTTGGAACAGTGTAGGAGGCCGAGGATGGAGAGATCAGAGTAGGAGTGGAGTGGAGAATTAAAGTGACAGGCGACTGGAAGCTCAGGGTCACACTTGCGGACTGAACGGAGGTGCTCCGCAAAGCGGTCACCCAAGCTACACTTGGTCTCCCCAATGTAGAGGAGACCATATCGTGAGCAGCGAATACAGTACAGAAGTACAAGTAAATCACCATTTCACCGGGAAGGAGTATTTGGGGCCCTGGATAGTGAGGAGGAGGTAAAAGGGCAGGTGTTGCATTTCCTGCGCTTGCACAGGAAGGTGCCAAGGGAAGGGGATTGGATGCTGGGGCTGACTGGGGAATGGATCAGGTTGTTGCGAAGGGAGCGGTCCCTTCAGAATGCTGAGAGGGGAGGGGAAGATGTGATTGGTGATGGGATCACGCTGGAAGTGGCGGAAATGGCGGAGGATGATCCGTTGAACGTGGCGGCTGGTGGGGTGAAACATAGAAACATAGAAAATAGGTGCAAAAGCAGGCCATTCAGCCCTTCGAGCCTGCACCGCCATTCTATATGATCATGGCTGATCATGCAACCTCAGTACCTTACCCCTGCCTTCTCTCCATAGCCCCTGATCCCTTTAGCCATGAGGGCCACATCTAACTCCCTTTTGAATATGTCCAACGAACTGGACTCAACAACTTTCTGTGGCAGAGAATTCCACAGGTTCACAACTCTCTGGGTGAAAAAGTTTCTCCTCATCTTGGTCCTATATGGCTTACCCCTTATCTTTAGACTGTGACCCTTGGTTCTGGACTTCCCCAACATCGGGAACATTCTTCCTGCATCTAACCTGTTCAGTCCCATCAGAATTTTATAAGTTTCTATGAGACCCCCTCTCATTCTTCTAAATTCCAGTGAGTATGAGCCTAGCCGATCCAGTCTTTCCTCATATGTCAGTCCTGCCATTCCGGGAATCAGTCTGGTGAACCTTTGCTGCACTCCCTCAATAGCAAGAACATCCTTCCTCAGATTAGCAGACCAAAACTGCACACAATACTCAAGGTGTGGTCTCACCAAGTCCCTGTACAACTGCAGCAAGACCTCCCTGCTCCTATACTCAAATCCTTTCGCGCTGAAGGCCAACATGCCATTTGCTTTCTTTACTGCCTGCTTTACCTGCATGCCTACCTTCAATGACTGATGTACCATGACACCCAGGTCGCGTTGCACCTCCCCTTTTACTAATCTGTCACCATTCAGCTAATAATCTGCCTTCCTGTTTTTGCCACCAAAGCGGATAACCTCACATTTATCCACATTATACTGCATCTGCCATGCATTTGCCCATTCATCTAACCTGTCCAAGTCTCCCTGCAGCCTCTTAGCATCCTCCTCGCAGCTTGTACTGCCACCCAGCTTAGTGTCATCCGCAAACTTGGAGATATTACTTTCAATTCCTTTGTCTAAATCATTAATGTATATTGTAAATAGTTGGGTCCCAGCACTGAATCCTGCGGCACCCCACTAGTCACTGCCTGCCATTCTGAAAAGGACCCCTTTATTCCTACTCTTTGCTTCCTGTCTGCCAACCAGTTCTCTATCCACATCAATACATTACCCCCAATACCATGTGCCTTAATTTTGCACACTAATCTCTTGTGTGGGACCTTGTCAAAAGTCTTTTGAAAGTCCAAATACACCACATCCACTGGTTCTCCCTTATCCATTCTACTAGTTACATCCACAAAAAACTCTAGAAGATTTGTCAAGCATGATTTCCCTTTCATAAATCAATGCTGACTTGGACCGATTCTGTCACTGCTTTCCAAATGCGCTGCTATTACATCCTTAATAATTGATTCCAGCATTTTCCCCACCACCGATGTCAGGTTAACCAGTCTATAATTCCCTGTTTTCTCTCTCGCTCCTTTTTTAAAAAGCGGATTCACATTAGCTACCCTCCAATCCATAGGAACTGAACCAGAGTCCATGGAATGTTGGAAAATGACCACCAATGTATCTACTATTTCTAGGGCCACTTCCTTAAGTACTCTGGGATGCAGACTATCAGGCCCTGGGGATTTATCGGCCTTCAGTCCCTTCAATTTCCCTAACACCATTTCCTGACTAATAAGGATTTCCCTCAGTTCTCCCTTCTCGCTAGGCCCTCGATCCCCTAGTATTTTCGGGAGGTTATTCGTGTCTTCCTTAGTGAAGTCAGAACCAAAGTATTTGTTCAGTTGGTCTGCCATTTCCTTGTTCCCCATTATAAATTCACCTGATTCTGCCTGCAAGGGACCTACATTAGTCTTCACTAATCTTTTTCTCTTCACATATCTATAGAAGTGAAAGGTGAGAACAAGGGAATGACAAAGGAACCATCATTATAACAGCACAATGGCAGGATTATACAGCATCTTTAACACAATGATTTTGGCACAGATTACAGTTGCTATTTTCAAATAAGGTTGAATTACAACTAATTGGTCACATTTCCTCCTCATCCTTTTACTCTCCATCTTTTCTAAGGTAATGACTCATGCTGAGGTACAATTCCACAGGCACCTGCAGTCTTTGGTAACTCATTCCAAACATGGATCAAAGTCATGTTCAAGAGTTATGATTTTTTTAAATATTTATTTTTCAAATTGCTTTACTTTGCATCTTTCAACAAAAGAGTTTAATGTGAGTAGGTGCATATGCAAATGCAGTGTTTGGAAAAGAACAAAATAATTTTTCTATATCATGGTTATTAAATATGATATAAAGAGAGAAATGTTTCAATAATCATCAACAGTTTTGACACAATTCTTTTTATATGAGAGAAACATCTTACTTGTGAAAGGCAGTGAAATACAGATAGAAACAGAGATGAGAGCTGGAATCACAGAGACAGCATTAAACAAAATGATAGCTAACTAAAGGTAGTGACATTTTGGGGATGTGGAGGGAGGGACAGGACTGAATGCGCCAGAAGATACCACTGATTATTCCAATTTAGAGTAAATTTTCCTAGTTTACTTTCATAAAACAGTATCTTCTCAAAAGTTAAGTATGAAGAATAATTACTTTGATATTCTGTTTACAAAAAAAGCTGGGATCTGTGACAGCCTGTAGCTATTGATGTGGAAATTAAGGCAGATGCTGAGTAGCTATCAGGCTTTAAATGTAAATGAGAATCCCTCAATTAACTCCTTTCCATACTTCAGTCCATTCTCTCTGCCCCTGTCAGTTGCTCAGACTCAAGACATGCTTCCTGACTTCTATCAAGAGAAAGCAAAGGATTATCATCTGGAGGTAAGGCTAAATCAGCAATTTATATCAAACTTTATCATGTCTCTCAAAAACATCCCAAAGTATATCATATAATGAATAATATATTAGAAATCTTATGTCTGCGCACGCTTCCTGTCAACCTTTCCTATTACAAGTTCCTAGCTCCACACTTATAATGGAATCTGTCTGTGCAAACTTGTAATTACATCCTTATGCCACCAGTGGCACCATCTTCTGAGAATTGAAACTGATACAATTATTTGGAAACAATTAGATTAAATGCTTATAATAAACTTCTTCCAATTGAAAAAACGTATATCAGGACTTTATATATTGTCTGGATAACAATATGGGATGAGAAAATCTATATGATCCAGCAATGCTTATTTCTCCACACCCATCACAGTATCCAGCTGACTTTTGAATAATTCAAATGAATGATCAATCAATTATTTTAAAGTGTAGTCAATATTGTAGTGCAGGTAAAAGCGCCAGCCAACTTGCGCACCACAAGATTTCACAAGCAATGAGATAAATTACCATATAATCTATTTTAGTGGTGTTGATTGAGGGACAAATATTGAATAGAACAAGAGGGGACTCTGCCACTCATTTGAACAGTACCATAGGATTTTTTTACATCCACCTGAGCGGGGAGATAGGGCCTTGGTTAACATCGCATCCAAAAGATGACAACTCTGACAATGTAGCACACCCTCAGTACTGCACTGAATTATCAGCCTAGATCGTGTTCCAAGTCTCTGCACTCGAACTTGACCTCAACTTTCTGAAGTGAGAGTAATACTACTGAGACAAGGCTGATATATCACCCTTCGAGTAAAGATGTTTTTTTCTCATTTCTATTTCTAATTTCTATTTTTATCCTCTGGTCCTATTTTCTTTTGTTACTTTGAAGTAATAATGTATTTAAAACTTTATATGCTTCTAAACTGTAGACACAAACTCAGCTTGTCTTAAATTGAAGCAGTCTTGCCTTGGGGGCCAGAAGGTTATGACTTCAAGCACATAAACTAAACTGACAGAACAATGCAGTATTGAGGGAGTTCTGCATTGTCAGAGATGCTGTCCTTCAGACAAAATGTTATGCTGAGGTCCCATGTACTGGTTCACGTAGATGCTATCAACAAAAAGCAAGAAGGTCTCTTGGTGGCTTGTCTAACATTGCTTTCTCAACCAACCTTATTAAAAACAGATTCACTAGTCTTTGATCTCACTGTTGTTTACGGAGTGTGCAAAATGGCTGTTGTATTCATCTCCATAGCAACAGTCACTGCACTTCAGACTAATTAATTGTATGTGATACTTTGGGATGTTTTTGAGAGAAAGAATAAAGTACCATATAACCATCAAGTCTTTATGTTTCTTTAAGGGTTTACTTGATCAATTTGATGATATTGGAATTGAGTTATAGTACTGATTATTGAGTAAGTATTAACTAACTGCCGCGGTTTTTAAAATACAAGTATGGTCTGAAAGTGTGCTAATATTCTACATATTTCCATCCTTTTAAGATCATGATTATTGTGATATGGGGATTGAGATTTGTTTTAGTCCTTCAGGCTCCACAACTAAAATCTAGCTTTGTCCAAAGTCTCCTGGCAGCAAATTAGTTAAAGCCACCTCAGCCCTAAATGTAAATTGTTTCATCAAAATACAAAAATTAAAATTAAAATGTATATCTTCAACTTTACCAATTATATGGACATAAAACTTGTGTTTACCGTTCTGACCATGCATTCCTCTGCTCTTTCCATTTTCCCTCCTTCTCCTCCCTACGCTTGGTGTCCACTTTTGTCGACCATTCTGTAAAGTATTCTGAGAAGTCTTTCTGTACTCGAGGAGCTCCATACAAATATAAATTGTATCTACACACAACAGATCATAGAAGTAAAAGAGGTCAGTAGTATCTCACTTATGCCCTTCTGTACAGTCAACAATATCAGCACAGTCTTGTTTGTATAAAGCAACCAACAGTAAATTGGAAAATAGCCATGAATTTTTCATACTATTTACACGTCATTGAGTGAAATATTCATGCCAACTCCACGATGTATCATGTTGTCTACAGGATTGAAATACAATAAACAACAACAACTTGTATTTATATAGAGCCTTTAACACAGTAAAACGTCCCAAGTTGCTTCACAGGAGTGTTACAAGACAAAGATTTGACACCTACCACACAAGAAGAAATTATGCAGAGGTAGGTTTTAAGGAGCGTCTTACAGGAGAAAATAGAAGTGGAGAGGTTTAGGCAGGGAGTTCCAGAGCTTAGGGCCTAGGCAGCTGAAGGCACAGCCACTGATGGTTGAGTGACTATAATCAGGGATGCTCAAGAGGGCAGAATTTGAGGAACGCAGATATCTCGGAGGTGGGGGGGGGTTGTGAGGCTGAAGGAGATTACAGAGATAGGAAGGGCGAGGCCACGGAGGGATTTGTGAACAAGTATGAGAATTTTGAAATCGAAGCATTTCTGCTCATCCAGTACTGGATGTTGAACAAGCAGTCTGACAATTTAGAGACAGTGAAGGGGTCGAGAGAAGTGCTGGTGAGGTAGAGCTGGGTGTCGTCAGATGTCGCCAAGGGGCAGCATATAGATGAGAAATAGGAGGGGGCCAAGGATAGATCCTTGGAGGACACCAGAGGTAACGATACAGGAGTGGGAAGAGAAGCCATTGCAGGTGATTTTCTGGCTACAATTAGATAGATAAGAATGTAACCAGACGAGTGCAGTCCCACCAAGCTGGACGATGGTGGAGAGGCATTGGATGAGGATGGAGTTGTAAGATATCGCCTATTGACAGATATTAGAAGTTAGAATTAAGAAGCTTATTTTACATGTCTTTAATTAATGAATGAGCTTTATGTTTGTAACTTCCTTTATATGCATTGATTGCATGTAAAACTTGCTTTTAAATGATAGAAAATGGCCGTATAACATAAAATGGGTTTTAAACTGGAGAAAGGCTGAGAAGCAAAGCTTGATAACAAAGAACATCAGGTTCAGCTCAGCTCAGCATACCTTATCAATAGAAAGGCAGTATATCGTGAGAATGTTTAGGCTAGTGAAAGGTACGGAGATTAGCTGGACTGCCTAGGAGATGGAACGTACCCTTTTCAAGGTTTCAAAGCTCAGACATTGAAAACATGGGATATACCAGGTCTCATTTTTCTAGCTTCCCACGTTGGCACACAAAGGGTATAAAGAAAGCAACTCTACTCAGAAAGCAGTGCGAATCAAGGCACCAGGAAGAAGCTTCAGAAGGAAAAGAGGATAAGGAGTCAGCACTGCGGTCGCTCAAGAGGACGCTATTGAGAATCCATCTGTGACTATCATTTGTTAAATATTACTTTTTGTAACAGAACATAATTTACTCGATAAATCTGTTGATTTTAACTCAATATGCCTGTATTAAAAGCATTTGTTATAATCTGAACAAGAGTCTCCTAGTTTGAATCAAATATAAACTCTGAGAATAGTTGAATTGCTATAATTAGCAAAGTGGCTAAAAGCTGCTAAGTAGTTAAAAACTACAGAGTGGTCAATCATGTCAAAGGCTGCAGGCAAGTCGAGAAGGATGAGGAGGAATAGTTTACCTTTATCACAATCACAAAGGATGTCATTTGTGACTTTGATGAGAGCTGTTTCGATACTGTGGTACAGGTGGAAATCGGATTGAAGGGATTCAAACATGGAGTTCCGGGAAAGATGGGCACGGATTTAGGAGGCGACAACACGTTCAAGGACTTTGGAGAGGAAAGGGAACTTGGAGGTGGGGTGGTAGCTTGCAAGCACAGTGGGGTCAAAGGTTGGCTTTTTGAAGAGAGATGTGATGACGGCAGATTTGAAGGAGAGGGGGACAGTACCTGAGGAGAGAGAACCGTTAACAATGTCAGCTAACATGGGAGCCAGAAAAGGAAGTTGGGTGGTCAGCAAGATAGCCACAAGAATTTAATGGGCCGGATTTTGCTGTGTTAATGATGGCAAACTGTTAGTGTTCGTCGTCATTACCCCTCTGAAACTGACCGTAACTTCAGAATTTAGCGCAAGGGCATCTAAATGCGGAAATCCTGGAGGTGCTGTCAGTCATTCCTTGCTCCTCCACAGGCTGCAATGTGGAACTCCCCTGAGCCGGTAATCAGTGAAATCAGTTGAATTAATGAAAACCTAAGCTTTTCCGTTGTAATAGCGCTGTTAAACACCCCATAAAAAGTTAAGCCTTGTTGGATTAGGTGTAACTGGGGTTGTAAGGGCATATTGACTGCTGATCAACCATTCTGGCCCTGAAATTCAAATGTTATATTTGTGGAATGTCAAATTTCTCCATCATGATAGAAAATCACTAGATTTTTAATATAATAGAATAAAGTTTTGTTTATGATATTTCAATATATTCTCTATTAATAAAACTTTAAAAGTGAATTGAATCAGTGCCTTTTTATTTCCTGGTTTGCAGTCTGTGAGAATTCTTCAATGTGATTGGCTGTTTTGACAGCTTAATGACATCACTGCTGTTGTACGCTGGAGATCCCCCTTTCAACAGCGCCGACAATCAAATTAACGTCGAGAAAGCTCAGGTGTTCGCCACAGAGCCTGAGATCTTTGTGGGCAGCTTGCTTCCACGTCCGCTGATCGCAAATTCCGGGCCAGTATTTCACGTTTACGTGTGCATTTCCCAGAAGGCGGGCGGTCGTATGCAAGATAAGTGCATATAACATATTAAAAAGTTGTTGCTTTGTACTGAGACTCCCAATTAAAAGAGATTGCACGTGTATTTTATATTCACATGTATGTATTAAAAATAAGTGATGCAAGAACAAACGGACAGACATATCAATGCAAAAGCAAAATAGGGCGGATGTTGGAATCTGAAATAAATAAACGACACATCAATAGTTTGCAGTACTGGTGCACCACCAATGTCACCAGGCACCGATACCCAAAACAGTCGCCTTCCGCCAGCGCATGAATGAGCCGCCGGCTGTCCAATCACAAGGAGGCGCTGACCGAACCAATCAGAGCGCGCGGAAGGGATGCGCAGGCACTGCGAATCGAGCGGCGAAAAAACAATCGACAATCGAAAAAATCTCGCCAACTTTGTGACTTTTTTTTAAGTTTCTTTTTTAAATCGTCTATTTTTTTTTAAAAAAAGAAAAGTTTATAAATTGCTTTGGACCGATTAAAGTTCGTGTTCAGTGCAGCGCCTGCGCCGCCGCCGGCGAGCCCGGTGCAGACCCCAGTAATGGATTGGGAGCGCGCGGGGCGGCGGTTGGTGCCGGTTTGAAGCGCGCGGCCCCGCGATGCGCGTGAAGGTGAAGCGCTGGAATGCCATCGCGACGTGGTTTTGGGTGGCGAACGATGAGAACTGTGGCATCTGCCGGACGGCGTTTAACGGCTGCTGCCCGGACTGTGAGTAGAGGGGGAGGGGGAGCTGTGAGTACAGGGGAGGAGGGGTACAGGGGAGGGGTGAGTACAGGGGGGGGAGGTGTGAGTACAGGGGGGGGAGGTGTGAGTACAGGGGGGGGAGGTGTGAGTACAGGGGAGGGAGGGGGTTGGGGGAGGTGTGAGTACAGGGGAGGGAGGGGGTTGGGGGAGGTGTGAGTACAGGGGAGGGAGGGGGTTGGGGGAGGTGTGAGTACAGGGGAGGGAGGGGGTTGGGGGAGGTGTGAGTACAGGGGAGGGAGGGGGTTGGGGGAGGTGTGAGTACAGGGGAGGGAGGGGGTTGGGGGAGGTGTGAGTACAGGGGAGGGAGGGGGAGGTGTGAGTACAGGGGAGGGAGGGGGAGGTGTGAGTACAGGGGAGGGAGGGAGGGGGAGGTGTGAGTACAGGGGAGGGAGGGAGGGGGAGGTGTGAGTACAGGGGAGGGAGGGGGTTGGGGGATGTGTGAGTACAGGGGGGGAGGTGTGAGTACAGGGGGGGGAGGTGTGAGTACAGGGGAGGGAGGGAGGGGGTTGGGGGAGGTGTGAGTACAGGGGAGGTGTGAGTACAGGGGAGGGAGGGAGGGGGAGGTGTGAGTACAGGGGGGGAGGTGTGAGTACAGGGGAGGGAGGGAGGGGGTTGGGGGAGGTGTGAGTACAGGGGAGGGAGGGGGTTGGGGGAGGTGTGAGTACAGGGGAGGGAGGGGGTTGGGGGAGGTGTGAGTACAGGGGAGGGAGGGGGTTTTGGGAGGTGTGAGTACAGTGGGGGGGAGGTGTGAGTACAGGGGGGGAGGTGTGAGTACAGGGGGGGAGGTGTGAGTACAGGGGGGGGGGGAGGTGTGAGTACAGGGGCGGGGGGAGGTGTGAGTACAGGGGGGGGAGGTGTGAGTACAGGGGGGGGGAGGTGTGAGTACGGGGGGGGGAGGTGTGAGTACGGGGGGGGGAGGTGTGAGTACAGGGCGGGGGGAGGTGTGAGTACAGGGCGGGGGGAGGTGTGAGTACAGGGGGGGGGGAGGTGTGAGTACAGGGGGGGGGGAGGTGTGAGTACAGGGGGGGGGGAGGTGTGAGTACAGGGCGGGGGGAGGTGTGAGTACAGGGCGGGGGGAGGTGTGAGTACAGGGGGGGGGAGAGAGGGGGGGAGGTGTGAGTACAGGGGGGGGAGGTGTGAATACGGGGGAGGTGTGAATACGGGGGGGGGGGGAGGTGTGAGTACAGGGCGGGGGAGGTGTGAGTACAGGGCGGGGGAGGTGTGAGTACAGGGCGGCGGGAGGTGTGAGTACAGGGCGGGGGGAGGTGTGAGTACAGGGGGGGGGAGGTGTGAGTACAGGGGGGGGGAGGTGTGAGTACAGGGGGGGGGAGGTGTGAGTACAGGGGGGGGAGATGTGAGTACAGGGGAGGGAGGGGGGGGAGGTGTGAGTCCAGGGGCGGGAGGGGGTTGGGGGAGGTGTGAGTACAGGGGCGGGAGGGAGGGGGTTGGGGGAGGTGTGAGTACAGGGGAGGGAGCGGGTTGGGGGAGGTGTGAGTACAGGGGAGGTGTGAGTACAGGGGAGGGAGGGGGTTGGGGGAGGTGTGAGTACAGGGGAGGGAGCGGGTTGGGGGAGGTGTGAGTACAGGGGAGGGAGGGGATTGGGGGACGTGTGAGTACGGGGGAGGTGTGAGTACAGGGGAGGTAGGGGGTTGGGGGAGGTGTGAGTACAGGGGAGGTGTGAGTACAGGGGAGGTAGGGGGTTGGGGGAGGTGTGAGTACAGGGGAGGTGTGAGTACAGGGGAGGGAGGGGGTTGGGGGAGGTGTGAGTACAGGGGAGGGAGGGGGTTGGGGGAGGTGTGAGTACAGGGGAGGGAGGGGGTTGGGGGAGGTGTGAGTACAGGGGAGGGAGGGGGTTGTGGGAGGTGTGAGTACAGGGGAGGGAGGGGGTTGTGGGAGGTGTGAGTACAGGGGAGGGAGGGGGTTGGGGGAGGTGTGAGTACAGGGGAGGGGGTTGGGGGAGGTGTGAGTACAGGGGAGGGAGGGAGGGGGAGGTGTGAGTACAGGGGAGGGAGGGAGGGGGAGGTGTGAGTACAGGGGAGGGAGGGAGGGGGTTGGGGGAGGTGTGAGTACAGGGGGGGAGGTGTGAGTACAGGGGGGGGGAGGTGTGAGTACAGGGGAGGGAGGGAGGGGGTTGGGGGAGGTGTGAGTACAGGGGGAGGGGGGGGTTAGGGGAGGGGAGGGGGGTTTGGGGGAGGTGTGAGTACAGGGGAGGGAGGGGG